>NC_135998.1:8477655-8777655 GCF_048128805.1 Centroberyx gerrardi | reverse complement strand
GCTGTTGTATAAAACATAGTAGTAGTACTACCACATAGTAGTAGTGGTATTTAATGGGAGGAGGTATTTGGAAGAGTTAGATGATCAGCAGTGTCAACAGGTTAACAGCTCAATAACAATACCGAGCTATTCCCCTGGTAAACAAGTAAAACAGGTGGAACGCACATCCAATGGGAAGGCTTTATTTGGCAATGAGGAGGAAGTAAAGGAGAAGCCGACTGTAATGAGAGCAAGAGCACCAGGCAACACAATGCTGCTTGATCCACTGCGCTCCATGGCCACACTTTTGGATGTAGCACCTGCGCTCAGGTATTATTACTGCTGTTAAGCAACTTTCACATTAATTTTCAATATAGAATCTGCTCTTGTCTTGTTTTACTTAATTTGTCAATATGATACAAATATCTGAGTAAAAGCTTAACCATTTTCTAATAATTCTTACCAGTTGAAAGAAATGAAATATAGCATAAGTGAAATATATTGTGTACTGTTTAATAAACTATGCTTTTTCAAATAGTTTACACCTGCTCTAAATTGCACTCAATTGAAGTAATGTTTGTTTCTTAGCTGCCCTCCCTGGCTGTCTGTCTTTGTGTTATGCACAGCAAGTCTCTTAAGTACAGGTAAGGATATGAACTAAAACGCACACACACACACACACACGCATACAGTATATACACAAGCATACACATGCACACATTCAGACACCACTTTGTTGTTTAGTACTCTGAATTCCACAAAGAAAGGCAAAGCAAACTGCAAAGCAAACTGTCAGCATGATATTTCTCCGAAACCCTTCAACATACTGTAAATGACGATCGAGCGAGGCATTAAGATCTCCTTGTCGTGTTTCTGTTCAACACTGCTGAACAATAGGCCTCAGAGGTACGACCCTGCCCGTGTGTTGCCATGGCGCTCACTGTCTGTCCAATCAGGCTCTGAGTTTGCCTCCAGATCACTGTTGTCTCCTCTAATGTTCCAGGGGTTTCGGCTGATTAGGGTGTGGCTCTTTTTAATAGACAGAGCTATAGACCGCATCTCAAAATACCACTGAAATCTCATATGCCAAACTATTTCCAGTAACTCTTTACATGGCTTAGCAACAAAGTAAGTGCTCATTTTAGTATATTCTGCTTGAACTTTATGTACTTACATTATGTTTTTGAACCGTTGTAAGTGCATTAATAAAAATGTGAGTGGGAGGCTTTTTATGTATTACATGGAAGAGTATTATTTTAAACACAATGCCTTTCCTTAGGTTAAAACAAATGTGGAACAGTGTATTAAGTAGAAAAAGAACATTGTAAAGTGTTAACTGATTTTATTTTATTTTACAATTGCATACTTACTTTCAAAACCAATTGAGACTATATATAAGTACTTATACGGTATACATTAAATATAAATAAGTATTACTTATATTAATTGATGACTGCCTTTCTTCCAGGTCACATACACAACACCTTGTAAACAAAGTAAAGCTGAAAGGCCTGTCTATGAGTCTGCTTCCACATTATTTGTGCCTATATCTTTAAAAAAGATCTTGGTGGAAAATACTGTGTACGGTCTCAGGAATTGTTTTTGTTATCTGTCCCTAAGGTCCAAACTAAATTAGGCAAAAGGGCTTTCATTCTACTCTGCTCTCTCTTCATGGAAGTCATTGCAAAATTATTTAAAACTAAACGCACTGGTCTCTCTTGGTGAGCTTAAACTGATTACAGAGAACCTTGAGGCAGACCCAATAAAGAGCTGTCTACGCTTTGCTTAGTCAAGACTTATTTCAGCTTGTCCCCTGAACCTGCTCGTCTCCTATTAGAGTAGTATTACTTTCTGAGCTCTTTTGATTTGAATGTTGAATTTACCATTACCTTCTATGTAATTTGGGATGTATTTTGGCTTTGTATATTGTTTCTTTTATATTTTTTCTGTAACTATTATGTTTGTCTTTATGCTGCTTTCCTAGCCAGTTCTCCCTTGAAAAAATAGTTGTGTTTTATCTAGCCTTGGCCTAGCCTTTATATAAGTGAAATCAAGACACATTTAATACTAATGACAGACCTGAATCTACTAATGACAGACCTGAATCTACTAATGACAGACCTGAATCTACGAAATATCACCTTGTGCGCACAAGATAATAACTTGTTCCAACACGATAATTAACAAGATAAAAATATATCACCTTTCGGGACTTTAGGGGCTCCGTATGAATCAAAAAAAAAGACATGATGTGGCTCAGTGAATGTGAATATGACTCACTGAATGTGAATATACTGAATATTACTTATCCTTGGGTACTGAAATAAAGGAAATAAGTAAAGGCTGATATATTCATGTCTTAATTCAGTATCAGTTGAATGAATTTGAAGACTTTGTCTGAATCTCTAAAGAATTAGGATGCACCAGAGGGATGCAGCTGACCGCCACAGGCCCCCAGACGGTCCAGAGGGCCGAGGGAGAGAGCGTGACTCTGGGCTGCACCTACACACCGAGCCCCTCAGACACCGGAGAGCTTGACATTGAATGGTCTGTGGTCAGCCCAGACACCACCCAGAAAGACCAGCTGGTGAGAGCCACAGTGAGAGCGGTGCATAAAGAGTCACACTTTACTTGGATAGTGCAATGTTGATACTTAACTTTGTTGATAATAACGTGACTATAACGTGTCACTAAAAGTCCACAGAGTTTCAGGTGATACTCAGAATTGTGTGAAAGTAGCCTATAGATACCCAATGTCTGGGCTAGGGTTAATCTTAGGGTTGGGGTTAAAAATGGGGTTTAGGATTAGGCTAAGGTCAGTGTTAGGGTTCGATAGTCTGTAGTGATGCAGCAGGTAGGCAAGTGACATTAGAACATCTACTTTTTGTCACCTGATAGTTGAGTACAGTGGTGGAAAAAGTACTCAAATCCTTTACTTAAGTTAAGTAGCAATACCATAATGGAAAAATACTTAATTAAAAGTAAAAGCTATGCATTCAAAAGTTTACTTAAGTAAAAGTGTAGAAGTGTCAGCAGTAAAATGTACTCAAGTATCAAAAGTAAAAGTATTCATTCTGAAGAACAGTGTTAAATTATTGATGCATTAACCTGTAGAAGAAGTATTTTAATGTTGTAGGTCTAACTGCTCCATATGCTGTTGGGGAGTTTAAACTCTAACAATGCAACATATTTTATGAGCTTATTGTATGTTTTGCATGTAAAACCTTATTCTGCTAAGTAACTAGTAACTCCAGCTGACAGATAAATGTAGTGGAGTAAAAGGTACAATATTTCCCTCTGAAATGTAATGGAGGAAAAGTAGAAAGTCTCACAAAATGGAAATACTCAAGTGCTAGTACCTCAAAATTGTAATTAAGTACAGTGCTTGAGTAAATGTACTTAGTTACTTTCCACCTCTGGTTGAATATCAACATTGGACTATCCAAATAAAGTGTTATCGCATTTTGTATTATTATTGTGTATGTAGGCGTATGAAAGGTCTAAAAGTACTGTGATGGTAAAAGCAGGATTCACTTGGGATGCTTTATGAGTCATTTTTTCTGTTTTTTAGAGGGTTGAAAAGGAACTCCCTTGGCATCCATTTCACCATCAGTTCTCTTAAGGCAAGCTCCTGATCGAGCAAATTAGGATTCAGAGGATGATTAGGTTAGCATGAAGCTAAAGGAAAGGTTAGGAATGTATCCAGGACACTAACTGCCCTTAGTCTCATGACCCGTGCTGTACAATCCTTAATGACAGGAACAGGGAACTTTAAGAGATTCACTCTATTCAAATTTCGGAGCTCTTCCAAAAGATTAACCTCGGCTGATGTGCTTATGCCTCTGCCCCTCTGAATCAGGATTCAGTGCAGGCATGCAGGTGATTGGGGTGTGGATGAACTGCTGCACCTTTTTAATTTCCCAGGAATTAGTTGTTTCTCCCATTTGCCTTTTAAATTAAATGACTCATTAACAGTAAAGTGTTGGAAGGATGGATTTTTTTTTATATAACACACTCCCCATCTCACGCAAAAGATATGATAAGCTCATAAAATATGTTGCATTGTTAGAGTTTAAACTCCCCAACAGTATATGAAGCAGTTAGACCAACAACATTAAAATACCTCTTACAGATTAATGCATCAATACTTTAACACTCTGTTCTTCAGAATGAGTACTTTTGATACTTAAATACATTTTACTGCTAATACTTCTACACTTTTACTTAAATAAACTTTTGAATGCAGTATTTTTCCATTATGGTATTGCTATTGTACTTTGTGCACCACTGATTAAAGGCCTAAAGTGTTATTTGTTGACTTTTGCTTCTTTATGTATGTTTCAGCTCATGTCCTACACCAGCGGCACAAAGTACATCCACGCCGACCACGCTCTCGCAAAAGGGCTCGACTTCACTGCCAGCGACCCCTCGATGGGTGACGCCTCGCTCTCGATCGCTCTTCTGTCGCCTGCCCACAGTGCTACCTACCAGTGTAAAGTCAAGAAATCACCTGGCGTGGACATGCGCAAGGTGTCACTGGTGGTAATGGGTAAGACCGGGCTTCGGGTTACAACCTTGGGGTAACACATGTCACCGGGCTGCATTATTTATGTCCAAGAACACTTGCAGTAATCAGATTTAATTAGCTGTGAAAACCATTTGTCAGAGGTCTCGACGAGGCAACACGCACTTTGGGATGCATATCCAAATGACAAGGGTGAAGTTGCCTTGCCACGCTGCAGTATGCAAGGCACCACTGAGGCCAGTATGATGGCACAAAACAATCTCAGCAAAATCACCTGAAAGAAATCCCTATACTGAGTGATATAATGGGTCTGAGTTTTCCACAGACCATTTGCCACAAAGCAAATTTAGAAGTAAATGCTTTTATCTCCTAAGAGAACACGCAACTCCATCATTTATTATCCCTCTCTCTATCTCTCTCTCTATCTCTATCTCTATCTCTATCCATCTATCCATCTATCTGTCTGTCTGTCTATCTGTCTATCTGTCTGTCTGTCTGTCTGTCTGTCTGTCTGTCTGTCTGTCTGTCTGTCTGCCTATCTTGTTGTATCATCTACTGTTCTATATACTTAACATTTCCAAACACAAGCATGCCATTTTGAAACATTTTCTGCTAACAGTGTCAATATTCACCGTCTCTAGTTCAGCAAATGCAATAAAATGCCCTGTTTTATTGCTATGTCTCAGCTGGTAAAAACACAACTGAGACATATTTACATACTCTTCAAAGTTAAACTTAGGATAAAACATTCACCTCATATCTTTAGTGTAGTTACAGTCATAGACATGGAGTCATAATTACCCAGGATGACACCGAGAGAATCACAGATTTGTTCACATTTAACTGGAAGTAACTCTGACACATTCATCTTTTTATAAACTGGCAATTATTCCACGGAAATTATATAGCAGAGGGCTGACAGGTAGATAGGCTACAGTAAGTATAGCAATAATCTGGCACAGAGAAAGCATGTATATGGAGAATTAAGTGGTCCAAATCAACAAAGAACAGTCCATCTGAAAGGTAGGATATAAACGAGTTAGGGTGGTGTCATAGATTCCACACTGTTTATATCTGTTATTGAGAAAGTAGTGGTCACTTTTGCCAGATGGCACAATGATGTCAGTGAGAGCTAAAATGAAGCATTGGCCAGTGCTTGTGGTTGTAAGAAGGCTGTTTGTCAGTCAGATCTCATTCTATACTGCTGAAAAGAGTCATGGCTCCCTAAAAAATAAAATATCTGTTCTAAGTGCCCGATTTTCTCTACACTTTAATGAAGAATGAGAGCTTTGAAATAGGTCCGTGGTTGTCCAAAGGCTGATGGATACAGATTGGCTGTTTCTTAAAGACAGACTGAACAAAAGCTCCTTTCTAACGACACTGCAGACAACTTCACTGCAGCCCACCTCTCTCTTAATTAGCCACTTGATGTTGTAATGTCACTTAATTCCAATCCAATGGAATTTTTTTTGGAAGAATTCTATTGAATCAGATGACATTGTGAAGCAAATGAAGAAATCTGCCATATTTCAACATGCTGTCAGCTGTTTCAAGAAAAAACCTTGACATGTATTGGGGAAAATAGTGAAAGTTTGACACCCCATTGGAATATTATTTAATTTATGATTTTAACACTGAATACAGCATTAAATAACCTCTTAAGATAGATCGTTTTTTGCAGTGCAAAGACGTTTAATGATTGAACAAATAGTTTGACAGTTTCAGAAACCTCTTTCAGTCGTCTAGTTGAGGCTAAATCAAAGTGGCAGGACAAGCATTTTGCTGTCCGTCAGAGTATCTGCACATATAGTTTTAAAAGAGCTTAGGGTGGCATGTAAGGAAAGGTAACAATCATGTCATTCTCAGTAGGGCTAATCTGATGTCTGATCTCTGAATTTTCTTAGAGAAACTCCTCACATTCTTCAGTGTTACAGGTTGACTGAGGATTGATTTTATTTGACTGTTCTATGTTACAGCTTGACTGAACCTAATCGATGATGCTAAACAGCACTTTGGGATTATGAAGGATATAAAAGATCAAGTAAAGCAAATATCACTCACATGAAACCTCGTCAGTGTTATTGAGTAAATGTTATATATTTTTCATGTGGTTCTCCAAAACACAAGACCTCTAAATTGCTAAGCCTCTTACATTCCCTTTTTTTAGTTAGTAAGTTAGTCATTTCTTTATTTTAAAATGGGCCATGGAACATTAAGAGTAACTAGACCATTAAAGCAATTTTGTTGTTTTTCACAGTCAGAGTCTGAATCAGCGAGGAGGTGAAAGGGGGGAAACATTAATAAAATGCCTCTGTCTGTCATAACTTCACACTTCACATGAATTTCCACAAAACCTATAATCATCTTCATTACTTCAACTTCCAAGTTGACAGAGCACAAAGTATATATTTAAATCTGAAGTAAGTGTTCAAATTAAATAAAGAGAAAAATGACCTTGACATTATTGGCACCCAAGACATCAGTAATTGACAAAACCTAGTAAAATTGCATTAGTGTAGAATTAACAGTTTTCTGTAAATATTGATGACTCTTATTACTGGGAGGAACTTATCCGCACAAAATTGATTCATTATACAATGTGTGTATCTATCTTAATGGACTCAAACCCCACAGCAGAACCTTATTGACTGAAACATTATAGCCATATCTGAGCCTGCCAAACACATCCAGAAATATCACCATCTACCAGTGTACCTAAAATTATACATGGTGCATCTCTCAGCAAGAAACTCACCCTGACTTATTTCAGCAGCAACAAGCTATACACAAATATTCCAGTATCAGAGGGTTACAGTTTGGATATTATTAGATAAATCATTTGCAGCAGAAACTGCAGAAGCTTTTTTTTTTTACTTTTGATCTATGGATAGAGAGCTTTAAGTTTTGAGATGCAGGACCTCAAAGTGTTTATTTGGGCTTGTTCACTCTCTCAGATGAAACCACTTCCCCCATTATGGAAACTAGCAGCTCCCTGTGTGCTATTGATCATTAACAAATAACTGTTAAATGTCTGCAGCTAGGCCTCACATATCAATAGCCAGGCTATTCACACCTTTCATGATGATGACCCCACCCCAGAACGCCCTGAACCAACAACTCATTTTATATAACTCATTTTCTTATATTCCCAGCATATGTTTGATTTTACTTTTTAGTTAAGATGTAATATAAATGCGAAGGAACACACTTTTAAATGTAAAATTTATTTTCTGTGCAGCAAAGCTAACAATATAACTGTGAACTGTATTCTATTCCTGATCATTATTGTTTTGAATATCCTCTTGAGTTCAATACGGAGGTTAAACCCAACAGCTTTAACTCATCAAGCTTACAATGATGTTTGATGTTTTTTATGCAATTACACAATTTCATTTTTATGATATCCTTTTTCTAATTGTTGAAATCCAAAAAGCATCAGATAGTGGGAATCACTCATTTATGTTGATGTGTTATTAATGTCAGAATGAGAGTAACTACTCTCATTCTTACCCATTTTCTATGTATTATTATAGAGAATAAAGCTATTCTGTTTTCAAGGAATGGAATGAACATGGCAGTGCGAAATTATCCATTTATGTTATATAATTTCAGCAAAGCCCTCTGTGCCTAAGTGCTGGGTGGAGGGAGGAGAGATGGTGGGGGAGGCTGTCTCCTTGCATTGCAAGTCTGCACAAGGTTCCACTCCCTTAAAATACATGTGGAGGAGAGAAAGGGGAGGCCCCATGCCTTCTGCAGCCACACAGAGTAAGTCTGACCTCTGCTGATGTCACGATGCTACTGCATATCAAAGAGCACGTAGTTTGTGTGTGTGCGTGCGTGCATGTGTGTGTGTGTGTGTAGTATGTGATGCTGTGTGAACAAGCCTCAACACCAATTTGATTCTCAATTTATATCTCAGTTAAATAATTCTAGTGGCTATGGGAGAACACAGCATCCTCATCTGATGTCTCCTTCACATGCGTCGCTTTAACCCCTGAGATGTGTGTGTGTGTGTGTGTGTGTGTGTGTTCTGTTTGTTCTCCTCAGATAGTGTGACCGGAGAGCTGGTAATTAGTAACCACTCGCAGAGCTTTGCAGGAATATACCTTTGTGAAGCCACCAATGCTGTTGGAGCTGAACAGTGCAGGATTAATCTGAGAGCCAACAAACGTAAGGACAAACCCTCACACAGAACATGCCTGTCCACAAACACATGCACGCACCAACACACACACACACACACACACACACACCTCGAAAACATCCCCTTTATTTTCCATTCTTTATTATTGTATTGTGCCAAACCTGCCTCATTGCTCCACTTCTCAGAGAAATTATAGGATAATGTTGCAATGATTCTGATTGTGGTTAATGTCCGCAGTTCTAGTAATGCCTACCGGAATCCATTAATGTTATTCCTTTAGACGAGTGGTTCTCAAGCTGGGGGTTGGGACCCACCAGGGGGTCACAAGATAATTTTAGGGGGTCACAAGATGATTCATAGCTGTGGTTCTCAACCTTTTTTGAGTGCTGGACTCCTAGTGATGAGTTGACCTGCCTTAAGGATCCCCTTACATGCATCGAGAATACAGTTATAAAACAATTGATGCATAAGTGAATGGTAATACAATTCTAACAACAACAATAGCACCATCATTTTCAGTTTCTACCAAAAACATATTTCTGCTATGCAAATTTATGATCATGTTTTTGGTTTTTTCCTCTGAAATAGTTTGAATAGTTTTCAACCTCTAGGCTTCCTCTGATAATTAATCAAATGAAATAACGTGAAAAGGGAAAATCATAAGGGTTTCCATATGCAGCAGTAGGCTTTGCGTCGTTTTAAGCGCTCACGAGCCAAAAAGGTTAAGAACCACTGCTTTAAACTAGGACAGTCCATTAATACTTGTGAACAACTCTATCCCAAAGCCAGAAACCAGAGAAGTATCCGAGCCGCCTCACAGGGAATTAATTTTTTAACACGGTGAAGGTGACTGTGAGAGCACCGAGGGGGAGTAGAGTGATTCAGAATACCATTACAATAGAATACATCTCCTTTGGGTGTAGATTCAAACAAGCTCTCTGTAGATCCTCAAAATGAGTCTGTCTTTCAGATCTTACATCTTGTTGACACCGTAGCTTCCAGACTTGGTGCTCTGCTTTTTGGCTTTGGGGGAGAGTCGATCATTTTGGTTTCAAGTTCAGTCTACTGTCCTAGACCATAGGAATAACATATATTGATTCTTACACTGAGTAATGTTGTCCTTTAAATTAGTGCCACAGCGCTTAAGAGAGACTAATTACTTGTTATTCACACTGATTTTCCAGCTCCGAACAGAGCAGCGGTGATAGTCGGCACCGTTGTGGGTTCTCTGCTCCTCATCATCCTCCTGCTGCTCTTCATCTGTCTTCTCCTCTGCAAGCTCAGCGACAGGCCGCGATATGAGAAGGAGGTCTCCAACGAGATCAGGTACAGTAGGTCCAGCAGATACAGCAGGGCAGACTGTAAAGGTGGTGGCAGCTTGGTGGTTAGAGAAGTGGGCTAGTACTAGAAGGTTTTCCGGTTCAAATCCACACAGAGTGTCTGGGGAAATCTCACCCAAGTCTCTCCCAATCCTCAACAACCGCAATCAAAATTCCCATGAGTAAGAGACTTATCACTCTCTTACTCCCGTGTAGCTGCTGACTGTGCAACAGTACAATACTGTATTTTTACTGGGTAAATCCCTAGGTGTAAATATGTTTTGCATCTAACCCTCCATTTACCTGCAATTACGTCCCCAGGTTGTCACAGTAAACAAGATAGAGAACTTTGTCAGCTTGCATGTTTAGATCAGAGTTGAAACTCGGATAAAGCATAATTGTGTGCACAGTTCTGCAGAATTTTAGATCTGCATATTAATTATAAGAATAGACTTTATTTATATTGCAATTTTATTAACAGAGTTACAATATGCATTACACAATGTAAAACAATAATATATAAAAGCCAATAAGATAAAAATAGATAAAACAATATATAAATGCTAGACTTTAATTAAAACCAGGATTACAAAAGAATGAAACAAGACAAGAAAAGAGGAAAACATAACCTATGATGGCAAAGGTTCGGCATATATAGTCTTGATTTATCAATGTTTATCCAAACAGAAATAAGAGCAAAAGTGTTTAGACAGGTGGTTGTTTATGCAATTGGACTCATCTACAATGTAATATGGATTTTGCATTAAAGAATCACATGATGCAAAAAGCTTGGAAATACAAGGTTTTATGTGATGGGTTTAGAAACACACTGATTTTCTTCAGTTATATAGATGCAAGCATGATGATATTGATATAGTTTTGCCTTCTACTTCATCTCAAAACTCGAGTAAGATTAATTAAAAATGATAGACTGCTGAAGACAGTGACAGTTTGATCTTGTCTCTCCTTTAATTTCTTCCTTTAGAGTTGGCAGCGGATGTGTGGCTCTGCGTTGTCCCCACTCTTGGCTATTTTTGTCTTAGCCTTACACAATCAGAAAAGTTTCATAGCACAAGGCATCTTTTAACAAATCTTGTGAGTCTCGCACCACACTCTAGATAGGCTGCCGCTTGTAAATCTGTCTTTAAGACCTTTCTGGGTGAACCTGTCTGTTTTGTTTAGTTTCATACTCACCATTCAGTGGAAACAATTAAGAACCGTGGTTACATGTGACCCAGCGGTGTGAATTCTGTAAGGAGCAGAACCAACAAGCAGGCACACAACTGTTGTATCTTAAGGGGTTTATTGATCCCGATGCATCAAGAGAAAAGCACAAACCAACCTGAGAACAAGCATCAGCCTCTGCCTCATTCTGCCAGGCCAAGGCCAGCCAGTCTATTATATCTCCCTCCTCCCGTCACAGCAGGAGTTCTGGTTTTCTCTGTCGTGTTTGCTCTCAGAGCTCCATCCTGCGCACATTCAGAGCATTTCAAGCTGTGAGTCTGGGTCAGAGGTACAGAGGGATACAATATGCATCACATCGTCTGTACCGTGCGCCCATCTCTGATGTCCTGAGGTTCTGTATTCTTTAACTAAAATTCATACTGCTTCCCTCCTAAAGGTGAGATGTGAGAGAGTTGCCTTACATGGTAAAACTTGCCAAAAGTCCCCTTTTCTTTTTGTCGAAAACTCTGTTGAACTCTGATATCTTCAAGATAAAAGTTCAAAATGACACGATTTGAACTTGACACAAACTTTCAAATAAACTCCCATACACTGCACTCTTGCACAGCCGGTGAAAACATTTATCAACATTTTGGTATTAAAACCTTCAAATAAACAAAGATAGCCCGCACTCGTTATTTTTCATGGATGTTTCAGCCACACAGAGTGCGTCCTATCTTTATTTATTTCAAGATTGTCCATATTAGCCATTGCACCAAAAATAAACAATAGAATTCTTTTTTTTTTGCACAAGGACTCTATGTTTGATCCAGGTATTAAAACCTTCACCAGAAGGACCTTAACCCTAACTGATATTTTCACACAAAAGCAATAAAAATCAAGCCAAACCCAACCAAAAAAATAACAAAAAACCTGAAAATCATAAAGTAGAGAGGGAGACACAGTGAGGGAGACACTGTGGTTAAATTTATATATAGTAAGTTAGACATTGTTGATTGAACCTTGATACAAGAGAAATATTCTACAATTATGTAAATATGGCTCGTGTGTAGTGACAAGTTTATATCTCTTCTCTTGAGGGAATTTTCATTTGAGGCGAGCAACAAAGAAAGCAAATTAATGTACCCTGTACCCTCAAATTAATATACAGCAAGTTATGAAAGCTTACTGTGTCTTTATACAAGAAAACCGGTACAAACATACAATCATCCATATCCATGTAAGTGACAGCCACCTACTAATGCAACATACTTATTAGAATGAAACGATACAGATCAGCGTCTCCCATCTCTTCAAACATTTGAAGGATTTCATTCCAAAATGTTATACATCCTCCTTTTAGGGAAAAGGTTGCCTGATTCATGGCTCATTATTTGGGGAACAGAGACATCACATTGTCTAAAACTTTACTATTCTGTGTAAATGGCTCGAGACAGCTAATAGCTTCAATAATATAAAAATAATAATAATAATTAATCATTTTACTTTCATACCACTAATCATTTTGTCAGAATAGATGTCACAACTTCCAAAAGTTGGATATCTCATTTTGGAATCAAACTCCATATGCACATTTGCACTCATAGCCTTTTAAGCTGACATCATCTCCTTGTGATCAAGTTGGAGGCAGCAGGGTCGTGCGGCAGGTTGAGAGACTGTCCTTCAACCAGAAGGCCCAGGTTCAAGCTCTTGTGATCCGTCCTGATGAGCAAGGCACTGAATCCAGGGTCGCTGTTCTGTGGCCGACCCGAGTAAGCACAAACCGAATTTCTCCTTTGCGAATAAATGGAGTATCACAAAAGAAATGGGACCTATAGGGTTCATATCCAGCTGAAGGCCAACGACCCATTGCTTTGAAAGTAGACGTTGAAATTGCAGTCGTGCCAGTGTGAGAGGAGTCTGTTGTGCACAGCTCGCAGGAGGCAGAGAGGCGCAGCAAACTGCAATCTTGACATGGCCTTCTCAACATGATGCACAGGGGTTCGTCTTTCTCCACATGAAAATAGCATTGTAGACACCGGGTCATGGAAGAGAGAGGACAAAGCAATATAAATTTGAGCAGTGACAACAATAATTCCTTTTGCATCTGTCAGTTTTGAGTGTTAAAGGAGAACGGTAAACATAGCAGCTTCAATGGAAAGATCTGAAAGAATGAAGTTTGCAGAGGATAAAATAGTTTCAGTGCTAGTACTGTATCGCCCACATCTATGTAATCTATAAATGTAGTGAGGAAAAACAGACTCCGACCATCTATCTGCATCAGGACCAAAACAACCTAGCTGTAAGGGGGACACGAATTTGCACGCTAAATGTAAAAAGAGGGAAAGAGGTTTATCATTGCCTTCTTTATTCTCTTTGGTGCATTAAAGAGGAGACAGATGGAGGGATTCCCAAGCAGACTACAAACTGATAAATCCATACAGCTGAATATCTACAAAAAGTACCTTAATGGAAGAGGGCAGTAGTTTGTGTAAGAAAAGTGAATTATCAAGGCACAAACCACAAGGATACTAAAGACAGTACAGCTATTTAGGAGGCAGTACAGAAAGTATGACTATGCTGAATCAAATGTTTTGATGTCGTTCTTGCCAAGTCTGGTACAGTATAACAAATTGCCAGACGAGATGCAAATTAACAGAATGTTTAAAATCAGAAGCCATGGCCATCCAGCAGGCAAATGTTTCATTCTGCTGTCTATGGTTGTAACTAACGTATGTGAAAAAAGACGAAGATAATTTTTTGAAAGTATGAAATTAATTGTCAGAACATCCAAAACAAATACTGCAAGGAAATTGTTGCCAGATAATTAATGGGTATTTCATGTATGGGTGTGCTTCATTTGTCTAAATTTGTGGACATTCTTGTGCGCAGGGCTCCAAACTTGCGTGTGTGGCGACACACACATCCAAGGAACATATAGCCCCACACTACAAGATTACAAGGCCTCTTATTGCCCATTTCAGCTGAACAATAGCAAATTTAATCCCTTTACCAGCAAAAATCCTGAGTCCTGAGCTGCTGCGGGAGCAGAAAATCTTGAAGTCAATCAGTTGTGCGGCTGTTTTTTGACAGATGAGCAGATCCCAGCTGGTAGTGCAAAGTAACATAAATGCAGAATGCAAAGTAGATTCCAAGGCTTGAATGTTGGCAACCATGTTGACAAGGGAAGATTGTATGCAACTTGGAGCAGTTTGCAGGTTGGAATCAGCACCGGAGAGAACTCACATTCTTCAGCGGAAGAGAAGCAGTAAAGGCAGGATCTCAGTGAGAGCAGGGATTCTTGAGAATAGCTTCCAACTAGGCAAGCAACAACAAAGCTTTATGCTCGTGGAGTTTTCAGTCTCCTCCCCCACTGGGCAGCACATCTGATTTAGTAAATACATCCATCCATTTGAGAAAATCCTTTTTGATCAAGATGAGACATATTGAGTGCAAGGAACACAGGAAGCAACCAAAACAAGCTTATTACTTTTGCTACATAAAGTGTACACCAGCACTGGGCAGAAGGCTCTCATTCCCCAAGCAGAAGTAGCAGCAGCAGCATCAGTATGAGTATGAACCAGGCCAGTTTAAGTAGATCGACATATTTTCAGTGTTTGATTGTGATTTGTGCGTGTCATGGATCACTTAATGGTGGTAATGATAGCTGACAGTTGTGTGCATGACTGTGTCATGCCAGCATCACCCTGACCCTCCATGAAGCAGTTGTTCTGATTCCAACACTCACACACACACACACAATGCTCATTTTCATGAATACTATGAATGCTCATTCCATTAATTAAAATTCTATGGTAGCCTTCTAGCTGTTGCAGAGGAAGTGGCAATCCCATTAAATCAAGTTTTGAGTTCTCATGGAATTTCACAAAAATCGAGTGGTTCCATTTCCTTTCTGCTGCATGAAAGTGTGCAAACTGTTGTAGAGAATACATTGTCACAATTTATTTTATAGCATTTAAGGTTTTTCACTTTAAACAATGTCCTTGGTGGGAAAATCTTATAACTTTCTTGTCCTTCTCACCCTGTCATGCACTGATACCCTCCAGGGAAGATGCCCCGGCTCCTGAGAGCCGCCCCATCAGCCGCGGAGCAAGTCGGAGTGCCAGCCAGCACCCAGAGGTGACATACAGTCAGGTGGGCAAGTCAGAGCTAAGCTGTTTTCACGAAGGACGCATATACACTCCCTCCACCAACAGCCCTGGATGCACACCTGTCAAATATGACAGCAAGTTTGGATATGCGGTTTGACAATTAACAGTAGGCATGTCGTTCTTCTCAGAACTACAGTGGACTGACAAGCAGTTACAGTACCTCTCATTTTAATGTTTGAATATCAGCTGTATAAAAAGTCTCCTGACATTCAAAACTCAATATTTGGAGCACTGGCAGTCTTACACAGAGCCTAATTAGATCAGGGTGCTCTCACAAAAAGTCCTGAATTTCAAAGCTGTGCAGTATGAAGATTTTATGATAGCATTGTTCAACTTAATTGCTTTAACTTAATCTCACATAGGATGTGTTGAGCTTTTTCACGTTACTACTAGACAATGTAGGAGGCAAGCATAACCATTTTTCATGATTCATTCAACATGCAGGTGAAAGTCACTGTGTGTAATGAAGTTGATGTTCATAATGTATTTAATGTGAAGCAATTGTTATGGCAGACAAAAGGCTTTATTCCAGTGTACTACCTGGTTTTGTACCTAAACAATAGTATTGCAAAGCTGTGCTCATTTTGGTAACAATGCATTAGTAGTGTCTGAAGTTGGTTAATTCTTGGCAATGAAACACTCAAAACTCCATCCATCATAAGAATGAACAATTCAATCTCAAATTTAGACCAAAAGAGAAATATTTATTTCATTATAGACCTCATTTGGAAATGCTCAACCATTCAAAAAAATGTACACGATTAAGTACTTTTTTTTTCTTTTTATGAGGATGTACTGACAGGAGTCGAAATATCAATAGCCACATGCAATGGGTTTTTGTCCACTACATAAACAGCGACTAAATCCCCCCTCCCTCTTAGACAACATGTAGGCCGACTGTCCCTGTCCCCTCACCTGTTCTTCCATGACACAGTGGTAGGACTTGTGTTTTGGGGGTGGTTGGCCTTTGCAATACACACATCATAGACAGTCAAAGTTTAGAAACTAAACATATCAGCATCTTCTGTTCCATCAGTCTTTGTGAATAAACCATGATGTGCTCAATATTTGCATCTTCCTTTTCAGTCACTTACTGGTGTATGCGGGCTTAAAGAGTTAGTTCAAATGTTTTGGATGATAAACTTGTTTTTTGGCCTATTTGAAGCAATAAGAAGTCATACAGACTGTTTTTACAATCATATCTCCACTTTTGTGAAAGGTTAGTTTCCAGCATTTGGCTTTAATGTATCATATCAGGGTACAGTGTCTTGACATTTTTTGTACAGTGAAATTTTCTCTTTTTCCAAAAGGTCTGCATTTGCATTTATTCTATGTCCCATGTCTCCATTGACAAATCAATGGAGAAATGTGTTGGTGGGTAAGTGATATAACCAGTTTTTAAAGGTAAGCCCCCATAAATCTGGGAACCGTAGCAAACTTTGTCAAATATATCAAATTTATCATCAAAAATATCTGAACTAACCTCTTTAAGAACTGAGCTGACTGGGTCAGTAAACATCAGAATAGCTGTATTTTTTTCTGACTGTACATTTATGTTCAGTGAATTAGCATGTCCTCTTCTCATGTTCCCTCACAATGTTAAAACTAATGAAATCTGGCAAAATGACATCATAAGTGGACACTGTCTGTGTGCTACACAAACTGAGAGCGGGCAAAGTAGTCCAAGATAGCTATAACAATTCTGACAAGAATGGACGGCACTTGGAAATACTGGAAGTAATTGGAAACACTAAGCACTGCACCCCTAAATAATCACAAAATTATTACGGGGTCCTTCTGCTGATTTTACTGTTATTTAGCACACAGACAAAGTTGTCCTTCAGATTAAAAGCTTCTGACACTGTTTAATTTCAGTCTGCACAGCACCAAAATGTCTTTCACGCATGAAAAATGAATAACATTAAAAAAATCCCATCACCTGATCATCTGTAAATAAGGCAAGGTACAAAATCATAACAAAAGATCAACGTCCATGCAGACATTAACACATGGTTGAATTTGGCTTCAAATAATAAAGGTGTTGGTCCAGTTATCAAAACTTAAAATTTTGATTCTGTGCAAAATAAAACAATAAAACAAACGAACACCAAGATTTAAAAGTGTGAAATGGTTGTTAAGTGGAATATCCTGATGTTTCCCTTTTGCATCCAGCTGATTGCAAGTACCCATAGACTCATGATGCCAAGACCGAACTTTGTACTTGATTGTTGTTAAGATATTTGGCTGCAAAAACCCTTCAATATTTTTCCCACCAACTGAACTGTGCATTGTCTATGGGAGTCCATTCAGTCTCCAGTTGGGATGAGTTAAATACTTCGCCATCTTGTTTTCAAGGGTTCAGAATGACAACCGACCCCAAATATGTTCAATAAGTGCCCTTCCCCTTCTCTAGATGTTGTACAGCAGTGTCCAAAGGATGGGGAGTGGCTGTCTTTTGTGGATGGCAATGTTCTTGACTGGCTGATGTTGAGGTTCTGTGAGCAATGACCATTCTTCAAAGGCACCATACTGTACATTGGTCAGGATGTAAGTGTGTGTGTGTGTGTGCGTGTGTCTCTGTGTGTGTGTGTGTGTGTGTGTGTGTGTGTGTGTGTGTGTGTGTGCGTGCACATGGGCACATGCATACACGAGGAGTAAATCCAGTCCAATAAGTCTTTTCCCTCCACTGGTGTCAGCCCACAAGGCGTCGCCATGACAACTAAGGCAAAAATCTCCCAGCATGAAAACAGAGCATCTGTGTCTTACTTTTTTTTATTTTTCTTCATCTGATTCTTTGCTGTTACTAATATCAACTTTTACTTCCTCACAATAATCATTAGTATCTCTATTCAATAAATTATCTATACTGTACATTTATTTCCCCTTGCATAGACCTGCAACAAAGGGGAGCTTTACCAATGTAAAACTATCCACAGTCAGTTTCTGCTGTGTGTTGGGGCTCTGTATAGCATTCTCTGTTCAATAAAGCCTCTGCAGAGCACACAGAGGCTGACAGACAGTAAGCCAGTTTTTTTCCGCACAGAAATTAAAACAGGACATTCTACCAAAAAATACAAACAAAAGCAAAGCCGATGCATACTCGAAGATAGAGAAACGGGGTAGAAACGCTCACTGCAAAAATGAGTATCCAGCAAAAAAAGTGTTTTTTTTCCTCGTGTCGTTCTCCTGGAGAGCGAGTAGTCTTCTCTGAGGACTGTGGATAGAAGATGTGGATTCTGATTTGAAGGGAGCCGGCAACATCCAAAGGCTTACTGCACTCCTTCTTCATCCACGTAGGTAGAGGGAAACCATCCAATCTGAAACGTCAGGTGAAATAGTAATTATCAGAGGCAGCAAGTGGTTTCAATGGAGTTTCCATTGGGACACCTTTACCTCCCCTATCACTGTACATCTGAGATGCAGCCACATAAGATTAACATTTTTAGTAACACTTTACTTCAAGTGAATTTTAAGTGCATTGTAAGTGCATTATGAGTGTATTATACCATGGCCTCTGAGAATAGTGACGCAACTGTTTAATCACTGCTCTAAATTAATGTGCTTGCAAGGTTTTGACACATATGGTGCAGATCAATCTTATATCATCATTAATATCATTATACACAGAGTGGGTACTGATTTAAAACCAAAGAAAAGACCCCTGCAATGTTGGCATGAACAGCTGAAAAGTATCCTGAAGCAAGAACAATGTACTTTGCTTCCATAACTGGACGTTCCTCTCCAAATCATCATGGGTAACAGCACTGATATATGCAAAAGAGGCGCCCTTATCCCTCATTTGTCTGTGGTGTCACACGAGAATATTTATATTCATCTTACGAAGGAATCGTGTATCTGAATGAAGATGTTGCTAATCTCTTTGGCAAGGCATAGACAGACCCAGGGCTTAAAAGCGAAGCTGCCAAACAACATAAATCAGGAGTTGTGAAGGTCAAGAAGATCATGCATAACCATTTCTTCTTTCCATTCCAACCATTTCGTCTTTCCATAGAGAGCAGAAGCCTCCTTCACCTCCACCTCCAACTCTGAGGGGAATTGATCCTCCTCTTCTAGAGATGCCAGGGCTTGCAAACAGCACCTCTCTAAAGACCAGAGAAGTCAGACGCATCCACATCCCTCAGAGATCACTGCCCTTATCCACTCCCCGCTAAGAAATGCCCGGATTCCTGTCCACTCTCATGTCAGGGTTCTCCTCCTCCTTTTCTTCACAGAAGCCAGATCCCTCTTCCTCCCCTTATTTAGAGTTCCCACACTCCTCCACCTATTTTCCAGAGATGTCAGGTCCCTCCTCCTCTATTTCCAGAGATACCAGGTCCCTGACCTACTGTATATCCAGACTTGTCAGATTCCTTGTCAGAAAAAACAAGTCCCTCCCTCATACGAGTTTCCAGAGTTCCTACATCCTAGATCCAGAGTTGCCAGATTTGCTCCACCCAACTTTCAGGTCCCTTGTATGACTCCTATCCCGAGTCAGACAGCACACAGTTTTCAGAAAAGACAGCTTCTACTACCTTAACCCACTTTACCCTCTATGCCTTGCTGCATCTCACTTCACTGTATCCTAGATATGCAATCACCAATATTTCATCAAGCTCGGTGTACCCCTGTAAATATTGCTACAACTCCTTACAGTGCAAAGGTTATAGCAAAGGGAGTGTTGCCCATTGAAATATAAGAAAGTTGTCTGACATTTGTTGCTTTGTGAAAGTAAAAGAATTGTGTCAGCGACTCCAAAAGATCCTCACAATACTGGTGCATGATTAGACAATCAAGCTACAGCAGCACCACAGTAGTTGTCCTTGTCAATAGGCTTCAACAGAACTCTCATCTCTCAAAAGCCCAGTTTGGTCATAATTTAAGATCATTGAACAACAAGTCTTTTGTTGTAGTGGTTTTTAATGGTTTCGTTTCTTTCAATAGCCTTTATTTATGTTGAAAGACAAGGTTGAAAATGCTGTCAGTTATTCATGAGAATAACATTTAAGTGTAGCCCTGCCTAATTTGGGTAATTCTCCTCTTTTGAGTAATAAGAAATAATTCCTTATGTATGGATATGTCAACATCCAAGACATAATGCTACTTTCATTTCTGATTTCTCAGACCTTGAATCGGAGATGTCTATCTATCACAAGGACTGCAATTATTATTCCTGTTTTAACTGTTTTGTCCTTGGAACTTCACGGGCCGATGCAGAGGCAGTACACACTGAATAATAACAAAGTTTTCCGTTCTTGATGCAAAGTTGCACGACCATGATGACCTTGCAAAGCATGAATAAGCTTGCTAGCGCACACCGTTTTGGAGCTAAAAAAACCCTCTTTGTTGCCGGGTTGTTATTGAGGCTTCTCCTGTTAGTCCTGGAGTAGTGCGGTAACATTTCCATTGCAAAAGAATCTCATATATGAAATGAGATTATGGGATAGGAGTAATTGTGTTCCAAATAGCAGCCGAAAGCCGAAACGCGCATTCGCGACATCCCATCCATAGGCTCGCTCTGGAGCAATATCGCCACGGCTGCCACAAAATCAAAAGTTGGTCAATGTATAGAAATTGATCTAAATCGATCGAATTATTATCCCTAAAAATTTCATGCAATGTGATGTATTATAGCATGCATTTAATACATTATCATTCTGGTTCAGCTCCATAATGACATAGGTGTTAGCTACATATTTGCACCAGAAAGTATTCAGCGCCTAAGAGTTATTGTGTATTGGATGTGTTGTAGCATATTTTATCATGTTGCGATTATGTTGAATATAATGCACTCATAATGTGCTTATAATGGACTTAATGCCTCAGGAGCAACACTCTAAGTAAAGTGTCACCAACATTATAGTTTTACCATCCAGTAGTAAACACAGTTTCAAGGTTTACTCACTCGTCCGTTGGCCTCTCCTTTCCACCACCCCTGGTCTCCGCCGATCTTGCTGTAAATCTTGACGATGTCTCCTTCTCGTAGCGACAGCTCTCTCATGTCTCGCGCCGCAAAGTTATACCT
This sequence comes from Centroberyx gerrardi, assembly GCF_048128805.1. Classification (NCBI taxonomy): domain Eukaryota; kingdom Metazoa; phylum Chordata; class Actinopteri; order Beryciformes; family Berycidae; genus Centroberyx; species Centroberyx gerrardi. Next base: position 8,756,330 of record NC_135998.1, on the reverse strand, counting down.
GGCTACTGCTGTACTGACAACACGGGGAGTGAACACTGTGAACATGGAAACAATGTGAGATCAATACATTTTAGGAATTAAAACAGATGCGCTTGTCTGTAGCAATTATAAGTGAGACAGTAGGATATGCTTAAATCTATGTATCATCAGTATTACAATTTGGCTAATAATGGGGATTGCAAGGGTCAAAACAATAGTGCGCTGACAGGAGAATGAGTAAAACATTCCCTCGAGTATTCAAATATCATCCCTAAAAGAGTGCTAGGTCATAGGGATGGGATGATATATGTCAAAATTCAATATATCGCGATACAAAAATGTGGCAATACATATCGTGGGGCAGAAAAATTAATCGCGATATTAGCTCCATTTTATTCTGCTGCAGTAATCACAAATGAGACGGCTTGACCATCACAATTTCACAAGCTCTCCATCCAAATTATATTATTTGCACTTTGTAATGACATTTTTAAATTGTTTACATTCTAGCAAGCCAATGCCATTGCTAGAAAGATTTGTGGCTCAGAAATAAACATAATTCTGCACAGTCACACTTTGCCATTAAACTTTTATTTATTCCATCGTATTGTGGTTGTATCGAATCAAGAACCCCATATTGCGTATCAAATCGTATCAAGAGATAAGCATATCATCCCATCCCTACTAGGTCAGATATCGTCACTATAGAGAAATGCTAGGTGCAGAAATAAGGACCAAGAAGACTTTCGGTTTGATGAGAGGAAAATCAGATGCAAGTGGAAGAGGAGGGTGATGTGAGATAATTTATAGTAATAACAGATAGTTGAGAAGGATCGACAAAATGAACATGGCCAGTTCTGTGTTCAGCATGATACATTATAATCGCAATGAAAAACGGGACTATGATGGGGAAAATAACAAGCTGCAGACAACAAGCTGTTCCATCACGGGGGAGAGAATTGGATTTATATTTCTTGATTTAATGAGAGAATGTCATCCTGGGAAAGAATTAAATGTTCTTATTAATGAAATGAGCACCATAGAGAAAAATTTAATGAGGTCAGGAGCGCAGTGGCTGAGAGGTTGTGAAATTACAAGCAACGAGGAACAGGAAGGCAACAGGATAGAGAGAGAGAGAGAGAGAGAGAGAGGGAGAGAGAGAGAGAGAAAGAAAGAAAGAAAGAAAGAAAGAAGGAAAGAAAGAAGGAAAGAAAGAAATAAGGAAAGAAAGAAAGAGTACCTGACCAAAAGGGAGCTGAGCTCTGAGAAGAGGAGAAGTTGAGCCCCTGTGGACTGAGGAAGGAGAAGTTGTAGGAGGCGCAGGTGGCTGCTGAGAGGAGGAGAAGAAGAAGAGAGAGGAGAAGAGAAAGACAGAAAATGCGTTAGGATGCATGCATACAGAGCTGGAGCCCAAGAAGCAGAAAATTAAAAAGGAAAAGGCCTGATGCGTTGCCTCCTGCAGCATTCTGCGCAGCAAGTCCTGTCTCCTGAAATCGAACCATGCTCAGCCCACAGACACACACAAATGTGCAGGCGTTTGCACACACACACACACACACACACAGAGAAAGAGAGAGAGAAAGAAAGAAAGAGAGAAACCATCATTAGTGCAGACCCAGTTGTCTCCATCCATTTCCAGATTCAACCAAAAAAGGAGGGAAAAATGCTGTTGTAGTCGCCAATTGGGTCTCAATGGAGGGCCAACAAAGGCAGGCCAGTGTGGGAGGCGAGCCAGCTGAGGGCCACAGCCATTATTTATAGATTCTAATGGACAGAGAGGCCAGCCCAGCCAATTCAGATGGCCAGTCCACAGGCCTCTGACTCAGCTGCCAAAATCTTGCTCTTTGTCTCTCTGTTTCTCTCTCTCTCTCCCTTTCTCTCACTGCTCTCTCTCTCTCTCTGTCTGTCTCTGCCTCCCTCCCCTCTCCCCTCCCTCCTCGCCTCCCTCCAGCAGTCTGGGTCAGGAGAGGTAAAGGCCTGGGAGGGAACAGAGCACCAGTGAAGAGAAACAGAATGGGAGGCAGTCTAACAAATAGTCTGTCTCAGTTATTTTACCCTCCCTTGCTGTATCCACAGGCAACATGGCAAGGGACTAGATTTCTGACTCGTGGACAATAGGTGAAGGCATGCGCTAGACCTGCACATTATTATGTGTCTCGGTATTCGTTATAATCGACCTCCTGGCATTCTCATAAATATTCATGGCTGCAGGCAGGCCCATATGTTGACATACAGTGTGCTGTCAGTCGTCGGACCAAGATATCCAGATCATAAAAATGCATCAAGCGGACAGAGAAAATAAATATTATCTGAACACGATGCATTGTTGTGTTGTGTTGAAACGTGTAGTTGTGCACGTCCAAAATACAAAGCGATGCACAAACAATCTCGAGGCCCATAATTACACACAGAAAAATAAAGGTGAGAACTGCAACCAAAAATGGTTCTTCAGAGTGATGCCATAGAAGAACTGTTCTTTAAAGAAACATTTCTGCAATCCTTTGCTTAGACGCCTGCATTGTGTTTTTGGTTATCTGTCCTTGTATAGCCTCATTTGCAATTGCACAATATATACTATGGAGGGGTTTGGTTATTTTCCACATTTATGCCATCATCCACCATCCAATTACTAAGAATTAAGAACTAAGAATTAATCAAGAACCTTTTAATATCCCAAAGAACCATATGTTCTTTGGGATATTAAAAGGTTCTTGAAAGGTTCTTTGTGGAACCACAAATGGTTCTTCTATGTTCCAGTCCACACCTTTATTTTTCTGTGTGTAGACGAGGACGCTTCCCCTATCTGAATTCACACTGAGAGAATTAAACAGGTCACATCCTGGAATGCGCATGTTGATTTTGTCTGTAGCAAGGTGAAGCAGCGGATTTATTTTCTCCGTGGGCTAAGATCCTTTGGAGCGAGCAAACAGATTGTTATCCTTATCTCGCTGCTCTGTAATTCAAAGTGTGCTGGCGGTTATGGAATAACCGCCTGGTCTAATGGCCTCTCGGTAAAAAACTTAAAAACTAGGCTAACCAGGCTGCTCAGAGTGTGCTCACAGGCTGTTGGTGAGTCTCTTGAACAAACATACCAAACACAAGTACAAGAAGAGCATGTTGAGCTTGGCAAGTTGAATCACCGGTGACGCCTCGCATGTCTTATGCCAGCTGATGCCATCTGGGAGGCGGTACAGGATCACACAATGTAGACTAAACAGATTTAAGTACTCTTTTATTCCAGAGTCAATCCGAGTGCTGAATGGTTCAAGTTATGTGTCCCAAGTTAAGCTGTGTTATATATTATATGCCTTTAGGATTCTACACTAGGAAGGTTCCCGAATCCGAATACCATATTCGGCAAAGCACAAATGGTGTTATACTTTTTCCTTCTGATTTTTTTTCAGTATTATTCGGATGGTTTAATATTAATGCCTATAATTGTGGAGAAAACATCGGCCTATTCAACTGATTACATGGCTGGCTTTTCTCATCATTGAACTCAGAAGAGATGGAGGCGGAGAGAGAGGGAGAGAGAGAGAGAGAGAGAGAGAGAGAGAGAATGAGAGAGAGCTTGTTCGTATGCTTGGTGTTTCCTCCAGGAATAGTCTAATTATTCTGATTACTAATTTAACATTAGGGATGCCGGTTTTTCGGGTCTGATCTGCTCTGCTGATAGACTCTGAGAGGCGGAGTTGATTTGACTGGAAGTGGATGAAGACTGCCTGTCCTCTGAGTCTGCTCAGTACAGCGGGGATGTTGTATCTTCCCTTGTCTTCACAAAACAGCCTACTTTGAGAAATCTGAGTCAGGGCACAGCAGCCAGATATAGGCTTTTCCTCCCAGGGAAGATTTCAATTTTTCTTCATTTTTATTCATACTAGAATATGCAAATTAAACAAAAAGGAGTGGTAAAATAAAAAAAAGATTTTATAAATAGGTTGATACAAAAACATACTATAAACAGAAAAAAACAACAACTTTATGCTATTTCATTTGCAATTTTCATCTGTTAGATTTTTTTCAGTTCATAGCATAAGGTAGTTTATAATGAAGGTGTTTCAGACTGTGGGGGAGAAGTGAGAATTTACATTTGGATTTTCTTTTAGTTTATAATTGGCTCTTTAGTGTCCCCCAGTGTTCATGCAGTTCATACTAGCATACCAGAAGTTCAGGGTGGAGATTTTCTTTTCCTGTCTGTACTTGTTTATGGCAATGGTTGTTTACGGTTGTGTTTTTAACAGTCCATGTTTATGGTTACATAACATCTTGGATAGAGAGGTAGGTGAGGTGAGAGAGGCCGAGTAGTGGAGAAATGGCATGGTTGGTGGGTTTACCTGGTGAGCGGGTACTGGCCCGTGTTAGCGAGCGTTCTCTGGACTTGTAGGGATAACGTAATGTGGTATCTAATAACTTGAAGCTTTCTTTCAGTGAATGGGTCTGATAATACTCCACGAGCTCCTGTTACATAAAACAACAGAGAAGGAGAAACATTGTGACAAACAGTGATCATTTGATTTGTTTTTTTTTATATTGAAAGGTATGTACTCTAGGTATTATAAATATAACTTACTAGTAGACTTTCAAACTTCTTGGCCTCAGTGATGTGAATCCAGCTGTCTTTCTCAATGACTTTGATGTGCTTCACTTCATCATTGAATCTGTAAAAGCCAGACAGCATAGTGACTATAAAGAAAACACCAGGAAGAAGAGCCAATAGACACGCATGACAACACATCACTGTATGACAGCTCCAATACGAGCTGTTGAATTCTCCTACAGGGAATGCACACGAGAAACAGGATCAAACAAGCAATTACGGAGCGGTAATTAAGTAGAGTTAAAAGATGCTCCAAAAGCTGACTGGGGCGTCCCGTGAGAATTTTATTTCCCATGGGATCAAAACCCCCTCCGAGAGATATTTCTGTCCTGTAAGATGTGCAACACTCACTTGATGCTGATGGCGAACCTCTCTGCCTCCGCTGTCCTCTCTCTGATCAGGTAGGTCCCGCTGCTGTGGGACTTTAAAAGATTGTCAGCCTGCTGGCGCTCCATGTTCCCTGCAAACCTGAAGAGGAGCGAAGAACATGGGTACAGTAAACCAATTACAAATACAAAGTTATATCATCTGATGACATGGTATAGGTTTAACACATCCACGACATCAATCATCCAAAAAAAACAAACAAAAAAACAAAAATAGACTTAAGATTGCTGCCATGCTTGGGGTCAATTTGCTTTGAATTTTGGTCTAAATGTTGGTCGTTGTTATGTTTTAATGTTGCCCAATGTCCTTGTTTTTAATTTAAGACAAATTCCCTCTGGGGCATTCATTAATATTTAATTCATTCATTCATTGAATTCAGTTGATTCAAGAAGTGGATTTTTTGTTCAAAATCTAAAAACTAAAAATCCTTTGCCAGTGAGAGGTTAGTATATAAAATCTACTGTATATAGAAATTGTTGCAAATAGTGGCTCTGTCATTATGTGATTTTCCATTTCAGTTCACATTTTGAATCAAGTGAATTGAAAATGAACAGACCACCACACAGTGTTACAGGATAATAGCTACATGGTCACCAGAGAAATAGCAGGTAGAGTACAGGCTCTTGCAAACTAGGTGCTAGTATGAGGGTAAAATAATCGTTAATAAATCCACAACCCTCAGATGCATAGCGTCTTACCAGGGATATCCATAGTAGTCTGTTTCCCTTGAGGACTGCCGGCTGGGGAATGACTGGAAAGGCTGTCGCAAATAACCGAGACCCCACATTAGAGAACTTATAAACAGAACAGAACCACTGTGCACAGGCAGATCATTACATACTTATACCCCACACAGGTACTTAAGTATACACTAGAGCAGCAAGACTACTCTATTATGCCCTCTGATCTCAAACATAATTATTCTCTTCAAATGCATATGTGGGTCATTTACCTTGGGGTCCAAACAAGGCTTTACACATGAACTGGGGAAGAAGCCACTCTTTTGGGTTTGTATTAGCTTTCCCTGGAAGAAAAAGAAGTTACACTGCACATCAGTGTCCAGCATGTTTATTGGTGTGACATTCAGAATGAAGGTGTTTATGTTTTTCATCACTCTGCATGTGAGGATACTGAGCATATATAGTCAGTAGCATTGAGAGGTCAGTGAGGGTTCAGTTAGGAGTGGGTCCACTTGTAATTGCCACCGGCGTACGCCAAAACTGGCCCGGGTAGGTGGAGTCAGCACTTGATATTAAAACAGGCTACGCCGTGACGTACGCCGGATGACCTGCTTCAACCTGGCGGCCGAAACCTCATTGGCTGAGATACTGAACGGAGTTAGAAAAAGAACCAGACAAAACACAAGCAGACTGAGAGGTGATGCTTTCTCCTTCAAGATGTGATTTAGCTTATAATGCTTTTCTTTTTGTGTTTACACCACGCATAGCTGCTGAAATAAGGATTTCTGTTGTAAAATATACAAGCACCACCCACTGGGTGCCTTTTGCACTTGATTTTAGTGGCGAACTTCGCCTACGTCAAGCCCGAGCTCCCCGGCGTGAATAACAAGTGCAGCCAGTGATTCATTACTGTACCTCCCACCAAGAGGTGTCAGGATCTCCCTTCAGCAGCTCAATGAAGTCTCCAGTTTGAAAAGAGAGCGGAGGTTTCCCCGGGGGCGCCGGTGTACCATGGTAGTTCCTCACTGCCACCATCTTAGGACCTAGAAATACACAGTAGGATCAAGTATGTGCAGTGAATTCTTGTAACTTAACTGTGGTTTTATAATTAAGTGGGAGAAAAAGCTAGCTTGATGGCACAAGTTAAAAAACAAGCTTGTCTCCATTAGGGCCAATTCTTAATGGGGACAATTCTTATTTTAGAGCTGCACTAAGCAAATTTGCATGTTGGTGGTTCCAAATGGCAGCAATCACTGCTGTTCAGGAGACAGTTTTGTATTTCACTCTAGTTTTGATTTGTCCCATGGGTGAAGTGTACATACACAGTCTATGGGGTCTCAGTTAGGGGGATGGGAGGCTCTTCTGTTGCAGCCCCACTTTGTGATTTAAGTTGATAAGACGGGTGTATATTATTTACATAAAAATCTTGCTTAATGCAGCTTTAAATCTCAAAACTGCAGTTCATTACCTCCTGACTCTGCATTGCTTATTGATTACTTCATGGTAGACCAATTGTGATATCCTTGTTATGTCAAAGGGCTTTCAATTTTTGAATGTCAAATAATATCCACCTCTTGAATTGCCACCCATCCTCCCTGGTTGGTAATCTTTATGTGGTTCATATGAAGTGGAATTATCCACTAGATGGCAGTAGAGGGCTGTGCTGTTGCTCAACTGCACCTCTACCCATAACAAACTTGTTACATGACAGCTGATACAGACAGAAGAGCCAGCTTTATCCAAAGATGTTCTGTATCATGTTGAGCTGACAACGTGAAACATGATTTGTAGCTTATTTCTTTATTACACACACACACACAAACTTACCTGACGACATCCCAGGTTCCTATGAAAGGGGAAAAGCAAAATATTACATCAGTAGCAATATTGGCAACCTGAAATCTTAATTGCTTCATTCAATGGTAAATATTTTATGAAAGAAAAACATCTATAAAAGAGGCACTTGACAAAGCACTCTGTCATTTCTGCTGTTTGCTGATAAGAGGATTTGCTCACCAAGTCATGGGGATCTGAAACAAAAGACAGAGGGGAGGAAGACTGTCAGAGAGGCATCGCAACAGGACTACATACTAGTGACCCCCCCAAAAAATAGTAAGTCTGGGTCTGGGTTTCTACTATAGAGAGTAGAGGAAACACCTACTGATTTTGCAGATGGTGATGACTTCCAGGCACTCCTTGTGTGCTCCTGTCCCACAGCGAGAACAGTAGTAGCCCTGATAGAAGATACCCCTGGTGGACACACACACACACACACACACAACAACAGTCAGAGAAACTGCCAATATACTGCTTGCTACTAAAAAACTGCTATTGTAGTTACACAACTTATCCCTACCCACATCATTTCCTCTTTATTTTTTAAGATCACAGAATCAATTTACTCCATTTAAGACCACATACTAGCAGTCAATATTACAGCACATTATTTGTTACGTATACCATAACTCTGCATGCATCCCGCAATGCCATGTTTAATAGAAAGTGCCATAAATCACTGGGGAATCCACTGGGGCTGCAGCTGTAATTAGCATCTCGTACTAAGTGAGAACGCTGGTCCCCGCTTCCACTAGCAGCGCTGTGAATTTAGGTCAGTCTAGCCATGAAGTTTGTGGGTCAATACGCAGAATCGATTTTAACCCAGCTAACTGTAATAGAGGTGAAAATGGTGATTCAGTGGCGCGATTTACACTGAGCTATTCCTGCTAAAGTTAAGCAGCACACACATGAAGAGAGGTGTGGTCAGAGACACGGTGGGAATGCTTAAAAATATTATCTATCAATCATATGTAGTAGATTATGTTCTGCTTTTAACATTAGGTTAAAAGTAGCCATGTTCATGTTTTTGTCAATTTCTCTTTTAGCCACGTCTCCCTTGTAAAAGAGAAATTGGTTCTCAATGGGACTTCCTGGTAAAATACAGATTAAATAAAAAATAAATAAATAAAACCTGATGAAAGCTATCTTAGCCAAAACATATTCCCTCTGTGACTTAAGCCTCTTAATTTGTTGTTCACCAAGTGTAGCTGGATTTTTCTTCAGCTCACCACTTAACTCAACCTCCTTCTTATTCAATCATGCTTTGTGTCCCTGAGACGTGTGATTGACTTACAATGTACTAAAGTATATTAATGCAGCATAAAACATGGATAAATCTTTCTGCACACTTTACACAGCCTCAGGGTGTATTAAATAAATATTTTCTTTTGAGTCCACATAAAAAGTGCATGTCCTTGGAAAGCCCATTTTAGGATGGATCTATTATTTACTCTGGGGTCTGACTGTACTAAGTGTTATGCACATAACACGATCATTACCTCAGCAGCATCTTGCAAGCCCGACAGTTGGTGTTCTTATCGAACGTGTGCATCTGGAAGTTATGCTGATTGGCTGTGGCTCTCTCTGGCTTGATGTTGGACCTTGATGGTGGGAGGATAGAAGTGAATCATTACGAATGAAAGGAACTGATTGGTCGAGGCAGCTGATAATGCCGCTGATTCCATGTAATCTTACTCACATAGCCATCTCAAACTGCTCCATCCACTTCCTCTTGGTCTCCTCAGTTTTACAAAAGAACTGGAAGCCCTGCTTCCCTTGCAGGTGGATCAGGTAGAAACCATACGACCACTGGGGAGAGAGAGTGAGTGAGGAACAGATGGTGGAGAGATACATGGATGGCAATGAAAGAGATAGACAAAGAGGCCTGTGACAGCTGCATAACCATAACAATCTATACAAAAAACATAGTCTAAAAAAAGTAACACTTTATTCAGGACTAAAAGATGCTCCACATGCTAAGCGATGCATCTGACCAAAAGCTGGAGAGCCAATCACAGAGCCAGTGGGTGCACATGCAATCACAGCATGACACCCAACACACCATTGCCAAAAATAGGCCACTATGACAGGATGAGTTAAATAAGGGGTCACTTCAGCTTACCATTTTTCCACTCGACTGGTAAGCATGCAAAAAGAAACACACCAGAGAAAGACCCAGTTACACATGCAACATGGACACACACATGCAGATTCAAAACAAAAAGCCATGTTAGATAGGTGGCGGAATGCACTGCGGTAGGTAGTATGAATCGTAAATGACCTTCATTGCATTTACATGGTCTTTAAAGCATGGACGAGCACAATGCATATCTGACACTTCGATGCATTACTCATGGGTTCCATATCTGAAATTACCATCAACACACTCCTTCAGCTCAAGGACATCATTTATAATGATTGCACAGGATATTTCATAACCTACACTTGCAGGTTTGCCTTTAAAAAAAAAGGATATTATTGTATAAGCGACCGTATGCTCTGTGTCTCTCAAAACTCAAAGGATGCATTTCTTACCTTTTTCATGTCTCTGTTGTTCATGGGGTCGTCAGACATTTTATACGACTGCAGTTCGATAATCTCTTTGAGCTCATAGCTATAGCCTTTCCTCTTGCAGACAATGACCACTTTATCAAACAGGAATATATACCTAAAGACAATACACAGTAATTTGGCAGTGAGAATATGTCATTGCTTGTGTTGCATTATTTAGAATTTCTCATATACTACAGAGGTTGGACTCACCGGTCCTGCTTTGTTCGGTTGACGATAGAGGACACCTTCAGTTCTCCATCTATCTTTGGCCTGCCATACTCCTCCAGTTTTACCTGCTGCTTCGGTCACACAGATATGCCCAGGTCAATCCACTGCACACTATAACTTCTAAATGTGATGATTATTAATGATGAATTATAAACAATGCAGATAATCCTCATAATAAACAATACAATTCTTATGAAATAGAATCTAATCAATCCCTTCAATCCAAAGCCTCAACAACAGGCAGTTATACATTTCTCTACAAATTTTTCATCCCATAAAGGAATAGGAGAATGTAACCCTGATTTTCGGAGAGCGCTGTTTAATCCAAAATACTACAACTCTGCTGCTAGGTGACCCTTTCCTCATTTGCATGACCCTTTTAGTGAATGCCACAATGGTTGTGCTTTGTCAGGGATATAATGAGGATACAAGCAAAGCTCGTTAAAAATATGCTTCCACCGGTGGTTCCTGGGGCTACAGCTACGGCGCATACACAGGCCCCAAAAATTAACCCAGTGACTGTTTGCACCTCAGTAGAGAGGGAAAGCGGAAGAGAGGGGAGAGGGGGGGGTGAGAGAGGGAGAAAAGGGGAAAGAGTGGCAGAAAGAGAGAAAGAGAGAGAGAGAGAGGGAGAGAGGGGGGCTGTTAGAGATAAGATGGAAAGTGAACATCGGTTCGGGATCCACATAACTTGTCTGTTCATGATCTGGAAGACTAAATGATGTATTGGGGGCATTATGATTGCAGAGGACGACGACAGGAGGCAAGGAATGATGTGAAGTGTTCTCAGCAGAGGAAAAACTGTGGAGACTTTAAGGATGGGTAACTGCTCTCTGATGCTCATCACATTGTCAAAAGTGGAAAATTCCATGCTTGTAATGTATTAGTGTTGGCATATTAGAGCTCTGCAGTGTAAACAAAAACTGAATTTCACAGAGAAATCCTCTGGCATTTTATGGGGCATTAGGAAGCCGAATAATTGGATTATGAACAATGCAATTCTTACAAAACAATATTTGCTTTGAATGGACCTATTAAGCTGGAGTGAGACTATACTACTGCCAAGTGCCAGTGCAGGAACAGAATACCCAATCCAGAAAAAAGACGTCAAGCTGTTTTTTCAACCAAGGACACAATCAAATAATCCTGGAATACATTTTCTACTAGAACAATTCTAATAAGTGACACCATTTAGAGGAGTTAGAGATCAAAGTACTTACAAGGTTCTCAATTGAACTTTGGAATTCGCTAATTTTCTTCAGTGTCTCGTTGTCCCTTTTGACTTCGTTGATGTACATAGCCAGGTCCTGAGAGAGCAAGGCATAGATGTTTTTTCAGCCTCATACTGTAAATCTTTCTGACATCTGTCATATCATGGCAGATTTACTTTGAGCAACAGTGGCAGTATAAAAGAACTGACAAAGCTTTGACTTGGAGCACTGTAGAGTTACGTCATTTTCAAGTGCACACACGCCACACATGCACGCACGCACGCACACAATGATACAACACACACCTGCATAGCCTCCAATGCCTCCTTGAGCTGCTGTCTCTCTGGTCGGTCAGCTGAGTGACTCACAAGTTCCTGTGGAGGAAGAGACTCATGTTAGAACAGCATAAACATAAATCCATTTCTGCATTTTGAAAGAACGTCTTGCCTTTTACATTTTGTTCAACTCATATAACAAACACACTACTGATGTCTCTATCCCATCTAACTCTATCAGTGTAGCAGCAGAGGGCAAACTCAATGAGATTTACCTTCTTGTTCCTGGCCCCTTCTCTTCTACTTAAGAAACATAATGTTTGCATAAACACATAAAATACTTCATGGAAATGCATGGTGCAAACAGCTAATCATATTCTAATCAGTAGGGTTTGTTTTGAGAAATGCACAGTTTATAATAAAACAGGAGGGGGTGTTCTGTGATAATGGGTGTGAAACGGATGCGGCTAGTAATGAGGCACAGCTGAAAACCATCCACAGCAGCATACATGAGAGTAAAAAACAACAGAAAGCCAGAAAGATTGTTAACTAGCTTCCCTAGTACTTAGCTGTGCTTTATGGTAAAAAAGCAACAGTAAATTGTCCCACATAAATGATGCAATCCCCCTCATGGCCAATCAATAATAAATATGTCACCTTGTTTTGACCTGTAATTGTAGCACGTCTCTTGGGCCTATTAGTGTAATTTTGAAAATGGCAGAATGCAGTGCAGCTGCACCGCTCATCCACCTTTTGTCATAATGTCATCAGCGGTGTCTGAGATATCAAGTGTGATAGATGAACAAACAAATAAATAAACAAAAAAATACAAACAAACAAAAGGAGACCAAATGGTCATAATGAAATTTGCTCAACATTAAAGAATCTCCATTACGGTTGGTAGATGTGAAGTTCTACTGCACTCTGCTGTGATTCTTCACTCATACCCTCAGCTTGTGTTGGTGGCACAAGAATAGAGCATCTACAGTATTAACTCGACTTCAGTCACATTCAAGCAACTTAACACTAGTGTAAAACACTGGTATAAAAGGAAGAGAGCTTGAAAGGGTGTATTTTAATCACTTTTTGGATTCAAATGTTGGAGATTGCTTTTGCCTTCTGGGTGTGTATTGGAGAGCAGCACTCCCAGTGAACTGGAGGTACATAAAATTCTATAGGCCCTGACACACCAGGCCGACGGTCAGCTGTCGGCCAATGTTGGGCCGTCGGTAAGCGTCGGTGTCCCTAGTTTTTGCGGTGTGTCCCGCACCGTCGGCACTAGTCGGACCCCCGTCGGTGGCTTTTCGGCCGATTGAGCATGTTGAATCGGTGGCGGGGCCCGTCGGTGAGAGAGATCACTCTGATTGGCACGAGAAGAGAAGCAGAAGTGACGAAAGCAAAAGCAAACGACGAAGTCAAAAGCCACAACCAAAAGACCAAGGGCTGACAATGCCAGTGCCATTTGCAACTTCTTATCAGACATATTCTCGATTAGAAGTGGCGAAACCGTCTGTGATGAGCGAGAGTGGTGTGAAAATGGTAAGCAAACGCTGCTTTGTTTACGGTTCGTATATCCGCAGTCCTAGGTCTTCCGGTTTCCCTTTTTGAATGACGAATACAGATTTCCCCTCACGCAGGCGCAGAACGTAAGTGCTAGTTGGCCGTCGGCTGTAGTCTTTGCGGTGTGTTCAAGTGCAACTTTTTGGACCAGACGCAGGCGACGTGAGGCAACGCAACAGTCGGCCTTCGTCACCGCTGGTTCTTTGACGTCGGTTTGGTGTGTCAGGGCCTTAAAGTGAAGTAAGTGACGAAATTTTGAACACAATCGTCATGATGGCAAAACCTAGGAAAATAAGGCCCAGGTTGAAAATAACCAGAATTATCCTTTGTTTTGCTGGAGCATATGAACACTTGGGTTCATAAAATGCTATTAATTCATCAAATATTCAGACACTATTTGAGAAGAATTATTTTTGAAATAACTGTGCTGAATTTAGTTTACGAAGATGGGTGCTACAGTACAAAGAGGGTGAAGTGAGTTGAGTTTCCACCCTATGATCAAATGGAGACACCACTGTGAAATCTATACAACACCCAGAACATCAAGTAAAGATGTGCCCTTAGGCGTGATTGGACATGCGCGCACACGCTCACACACACACACACACACACACACAAACAGGACTTGTCGGTCTAAATGCCCCGAGGCCACAGCATACTAATCCTTTACTGCAAAGCTGTGGGAAGCAGTGAAATGGGGTGCATTTAATCTGATTATAGCACGGCTGATTTGACCTCAGTGCCTTGCAGAGGATCCTGCTGGGTCTCCATTCAGACTAATAGAGAAGTCACAGACCGCTCTGCGTCGCCTCACAATCACCTGGCACAACGCTCATCTCCACCCCAGCCCGCTAAGCACCACATCATAAACTCATGCTCATTCATAATTGAGATGCTTAGTCAATTAATCATGTGGTGTATTCAGGGGTGGGAAGAGCACTAAAACATCCTACTCAAGTAGAAGTAGTTACCTTGCTGAAATTTTTGTATAAGTAAGTAAAAGCTTCTTTTCATTTGAAAAATTTGAAATTACAAAATAAAGTGCACAAAGTAAAGCCACATTACTCTTCTCTTTGCTGACTGACTGTTCACTGTGAATGGCTCCAGAATTGGCCAATTTACTTTACTTCTGTCACTGATTGAGAGCCACAGAATTTGTACTCTGTAATGGATGTGATTTAAAATGTAACTAAGTACAGTACTTCAGTAAAAGCATACTTAATTAAGAGTAAAATTACTGACTTTAAAAAATACCAACAAAAATACAAGTACACAAAACAGCTACTCAATTAATAAGGAGTAAATGTAATTAGCTCCTTCCACCCTTGGGTGTATTACAGTGGCCGGCTTGTTTTATAGCACACTGGAGGGGAGATCAGGGAAGAAAATGTTGCTTGGTCAGACGTTGTTCTGCACATTTGGAGAAGTGGGGTCAGCTGGCAACTATGGTAGAAGGTCACTTAAGAGCTGAAATGGCAAAGTGGCATGGATAAAATATACGCAGCATAATCTAAGAAGGTGTGATATTTTGTCCTTGCTTTACATTTGTCTTTCACATTTTTTTTTTTTTGTCTTTTAAACTTTGAATTTTAAGTAATTAAATTACAATTACAAAGGCAGCTACATAGACGAGTCATATTAGATTGAATGCCAAGTAGCAGTATGTGGCAGCTTTAAAAAAGGTCCGACAATCACCGCTTTTATATGTGAATTTTCAAAGCAACATAAGGCAACTAACAGGGTTCCAAAAAGGCCCGAATTGCAGGCGCAGTGGTCACAAAAACTGCGAAATTATTTCATGTTGCGAGGGAAACAGTCTGGAAAAATCACGACAGCATTTGCAAAACACAGACAAACTGCAAAGAGAAAGTCAAAGCTCACTGACAGGGATACACAGACACTTCACAGGATAGTCGCTAAACACCGGCCTCAAAAATTACCACAGAAGTGAATCAACACTTCTGTGACTCACTCTCAACAAAAACTGTACATCTTGAGCTTGGTATTTATGGAAGAGATGCCACTCAGAAAACGCTTGTATCCAAGGCCAGATTAGAAATACACTTAACCTTGTGCAAGGAGTACAAAACCCTGAGTGATGGAACAAGGTAACATGTTCTGATGAGTCGTCTTTCACATTTTTTCCTACATTCAGAGGGGTTCAGAAAGCCAAAGAATGCCTTCAACCCACAATGTCTGTTGCAAGCTGTTAAACACGGTGTTGGATCTGTAATGGAACGGGAAGCCATCTCATGCAAGTCAAGGAATATGAGGTCATTTACAGGACCAGGAGCACCCTGTGGTGCAAACACTGTTTCCTCATGATGTTCGCAACATGATAATTCCCCCCATACACGCTGCTTAACATTCAATAGTGGTTTCATTAACACCAGGATAAAGGTCACACACCCTCCATAGCCTCCCTAATCGCCAGATCTTAACGTGATTCAAACTTTATGGGAAGATCTGGAGCGAAGTAGATTTCCACCTCCTTCATTCCTCAAAGAACTGGGGGTTTTCCTTTTTCAACAGTGATCCAAAATCCCACTACATACAAATCAAGACTTGTATGTCAGCTTTCCAAGAAGGAGTAACTGTTAGGTACTTGATATTAATATACTACCAGTCAAAAATCTGGACACACCTGACTGAATGTACTATGTTTTTCATTATCTTAAAGCCATTTTGATCTGTAGGCTTATGCTTAAATGCTTGAAATTTGTTTTTTTTAGACAAATATAAATTAAGTTGATCCTATGTATGAATTTCTTTCCAAAGCCTTTGCCGTTCCATCAAGGCAAAGGGCGGCTACATTAAAGAATCTAAAATATAAGATAGTTTGGACACTTTTTTGGTCACTGCATAATTCCATTTGTGTTATTTCATAGTTTTGATGTCTTTACTGTTATTCTAAAATGTGGAAAATAGTAAAAATCAAGAGCGTGTGTCCAAAATGTGGACTGGTAGTGTATTGTTAGGTGTTTATTTTGTCTACCCCCTGCAGGATTAAACTATGTGAAAGTGAATTTAGGTTCTGTAGATCTGTGACTCCTCATACCTTCAGTAGTAGGTGGTACTTCAGCACCCTCTGCATGGGAACCACCAGCAGATCCTGCAGCTTGAACTTCCCTTCCTGGACTTTCATAGTGCATTCCTAGGAAACAACGGCAGCAACAGTAGGTCATTAATACATATTGCATAATGCGCTGTAGTACATTCCTGCTAACAAACATTCATTCACTGTTTAATTTATTGTGTCTTGTTGCATTCCAGCTACTGCTTCCACAGATTCACGAGGCATTTCATCAACAACAACAAGGCTGGTTTGTTCTTTCAAGGCACAAAGCCCCTAGTCTTGCCAGACATTTGCCACACAACAATTACTATTTATGCTGACTGAGAAATTCCTCTAACTAATGGATGAATTTCTCAAAATCTGTGACTGACTATAAGAGGATCCACCACTAGTAAGGGCACAGAACACGCTGTATTTGTGCATTGGCTCCATAAGAAACCATTCTCTTTGTCAGTATCATCCTATAAGGCTTTCCCACAATGCTCCGACTGTATAGGACTTGCATTGTTCATTCCTGGTGTTTCTGTGTCTGTGCAGTAATAGGGGACAGCTCTAATCCTTTTTAAAAGCAAGGTTTTTGTGTAAATAGACAGTGAGAAGCCATTTTACCCTGTTACAAAGCTCTTCTATTTTGAGAGAGAGTGTCTCTGTGTCAGCTACCCGGGCAGTAATCACCTCCATTTTGTCAACAGCTCTCAGGCCCATTTCCAGCTATTCTCTGGCCACGCTACATGCTGATCTGCCTTAATCCCACTATTACAGAAGGGTGTTAGCCTTCTCCTATCATCAGTCCAGATTCTTCCAAAGCATTCTGGAGCTGGGAATTGGGAGAACAAGATTTGAGAATTATAGTAGTGCACAGGCTGGGAGGTCTTGCAGGGCCAATAGCCATTGCACACAATATCATCCAGATTCAATTCAGACACTTTCTACACCTGTCTCTGTATGAAAGTAGAGATACTGACTAGGTAAAGATAAACAAGCTCTTAAAGGCAATTACTACAGGTTCACAGTCCTCTGAGTCTCTACTGGTGACAAAATGTGTAGTGATACTCCAGTTACATCTAAACAGTACATTATTCAGCATCTACATATGAGAATGTGCATGGCTAATGAAAAAACATAGATTGTTTCTCCACAGGTGTCACTTTCTGTAATGAATGGAAGATAGATCAGTGGATACAGTGTGTTTCTTCCTTTTTCAACTAGTTTCTCCTTCACCTCCAGCTCCTTTCTAAGTTTTTGAAAGTATGTGGTAGTTCCACTTGTATCTAATACAATCACTGGTAACAGCACCTTTTTTACTTGTATATTACTCAGTAGTTACCAGTCATTCTAATGCAATAGCTAGTTATTACATCTATTTCACTTGGACATTACTTAGTTATTTCCAGTCATTACTGAGTAACTCATGGCCTGTTATTTCAAGGGTGACTTCTTATTGTTCGGTTTTATTCCCATATAGCCGATTTTTATAGAACTTATAAGATAAGATAAGATAAGATAAGATAAGTTACAATACGATAAGATGCCACATCAGCAATTGGTGGAACTATGCCAAGGAAGTCAAGTATGTGTCAAGTACAGGAAGGTAATAAAAGAAAATAGGTACTAAAATAAAATAAAGGTAATGTACATAATATACAACCATAGACACAGTGCAAATAACAATGTATAACATGTATGTTTTTTGTATTATTGGGTCTTTTTGCAGATGTCCAGCAAATGAATGGGTTGTCAGATATTTGGGGGGTGAGGGACTTTACCTCTACTTTCATCTTGACGTCCTCTCGTGTTGCTATAAGCTCATCCAGTGTCTTCTGGGCGTTCTCCATGTGGCTACAGTACTGGCCATAGATCAACAACCTGTGGAAAGACACGATTCAACTGTTATCCTCAATACGCTATCACAGCCTGTCATCCTTCAGGTTACTTTTGAGAAGAAATGAACCCGATGTTGGCAAAATAAACAATACGGATAATTGTGGAGAAATGTTTGACAGGCTAATTATAACCATTTCCTTTTTGAGTAGTTAATTACACGCTCTACCAAAATGACCGTTACAGCCGAACGCATTTCACAAATATTAGAGCTCTGAATCGTGACAAATAAATATCTGTTAGAGAAATGTACAAATATATTGCTGTCATCACAGGAAAATTTTAATTTTGTTGGATGATTACATTGTCCTCTGTGGGTCTGGGAACATTTTAAAGCACTCAGGCTTATAAAACCCTTTCAAAACCCATTGTATAGTTTAGAAAAATGACAATCTAAAAAAAATAAGAGGCTATTTCTTCATTTCTAAAAAGTTGTAATTTGGAAATATGATGTTGTTACCTAAAAGCAGTGATATATTATTGAAAGGAAAGGGAAATTCTGCTGGTAGAGCCCACAATTAGCTGAGAACTGGCTAATGTCTGAGCCTTTAGGCAATGTAAGGCATAATAATGTTGTTAGATACAACAGAATTAATAACATTATTTTAGAGGTTGGGGTGAGAGCCACTTTGCACTACAGGGGGCAGATTTAAAATGAATATGTGAATACATCTATTCTGATTAGGAATATATATACCATGAATAAGTAATGAATGAACTCTGATCCCAGGGCAATATTTTGATTTATAGCATTCTCTTGCCAATAAGCTGTAATCACAGTGCACTAATGAAAGATAGTGGTTTATATCAATTGCTTTGAAGAGTTCCTCTTATCTCTGTGTGAGGAAAAAAAAAAAATTCTTAATTTGGGCTGGCGAGGATATGAAGCCTGTGTTCATTAGATATTACAATGGGACACTGACACAGATCTATGGGTTCAACTTGGATGTAGTTCAAAGTCATCTAGCCTAGAGGATGCCACCGCACGTGGCACATATTTCTCTTGCTCACTCACTGACTCTAAACTAGGGCATTGGCATGGCCGGTCGTGCCAAAACCCCTCTGGTAGCATTGGCACTCAAGTCTCTTAATCTGAATCTTGAGCAGAGCAAGGCGGTGCAGAGCGCTGGCACCCTGAAGTCTAATCACGCCTCTGACAGATCTTTGATGGAGACAAGAGCAGCATTGAAAAGAGAGAGAGGATATTTCATATGACATCAAAAGAGCAGCGGTGCAGCTACAGGGAAAAAAGAAAAAGGTAGAAAGGTAGGTTCCTGCTCATACTTGCTTCCACTTATATATAACTGGAAGGAAGTATAATGTGTGTGTGTGTGTGTGTGTGTGTGTGTGTGTGTGTGTGTGTGTGTGGGTGTGTGCGCATATGTGTGTGTGAGTGTGTGTGTATGTGATGTGCCACGCCATCATCATTGTAAATAAGAAGTTGTTCTTAACTGACTCGCCTGGTTAAACACATTTGAAAAAATACTGACAAAAAAGTATCTCATTATTATGAGTCACTAAGTCATAATATTAGAAAAAAACCTCACTTGATGATGACAAAATAAGTTATGTGCCAGATATTTTTGAACAGGTGGTGGAAATGGGCTTCCATATATTAATACTGTGAATAGATTTTAAATTGACTCCACAGCTTGACTATGCTGCTCCCTAAACTCTCATATAACAAAATAATCAATACAATAAATATGAATCTTCCTCACCAACAAGCATGCTTCTCTGTACATGAAGATTTCTATTCTAGAACTAATGATAACCTTCGGTTCATCACGCAATATCTCTAAATGTTGAGTCTGTAAATGTGTGATCATCTTGTTAACGAAGGACATGGAAGGGAGTCAGATCTTTCAAATGGTGGAGCTCACTCTGGAACCAGATTCTTCTCCTAACCTCCCTAACTGCAGCATTTCAGTCAGATCCATCAGAGTCAGTCCCGCAGTGATCCACCAGTGATGATCGCTGCTTTCCCGGAGCCCATGCAGAGTCCCATCTAAGGCCCCCCCCCTGCAGTGAGGCTGCCTACCCTGGCTAAACTGGCCTAGGGCTAACAAGGCCCTGATTAAGACCTGATCCGCACTCGGGGAGACAGCTCCCCTCAGCTCTCCTTGGCTCCTACTCCTCAAGGAGGGCAAAGTGATTGAGATTAATGGGGGCCTTGATCAATTATCAGACAGCAGGAAGATTGTGCAGCATAGTGAGGATCCAGGGGCCCGTGCCAGAGACACCCCGTCATAATGTATGTCACCAGAACATAATTGGACATGAAGGTCTTCTTTTATGAGGCTATTCCATGACAGGGATGCAGTGGGCCGGAGCCACTGGTGGGGGAATGTGGGAATCATTATTGCACAAGGAGTTGAAGTGATGCAGGTCATTACTAGTGGTCTCGAGCAGATAGGCTTACAGGAATGTTTAAAACGAGATGACACGTGGAAATAGATGGTGAGCTGAAACACCAAAGGTAGTTGGATAAGGATGAAAAAAGATGAAGGTGAAACTAGCTGGTCTAAAGGATAGGCAGACAGAAAATGCATTAAAGAGATGACATTTTTCTTACGGGGCGTTTTGAATAATGCGCAAATTCTAGATCTTATGGATTATGTTTGCACGCTCATTTATATTCATTTATGCGTGGTCCCATAAACAAAAATTCCTCAAGGGGGCCATTAAATTATGTATCTCTCACAGCAATTGCAAGAACTAAGAGAATGAGAATGAGAAAAAGAGCGATTGCTTTGCTCAGCTGGTCAGGGTTAGAAAGAGGCCATCCGCTAGTCTGCGTGCATGTGTGTATGTTTGTGTTTGTGTGTATCTGTGTGTGTGTGTGTGTGTGTGTGTGTGTGTGTGTGTGTTTCTGTGAATATGTGCATGTGTGTTTTCATGTGTATGTGTACCAGTGTTTGCCTGTAGCAAGCAGCCAGATCTCCAAATGCCTGAGGGCTCACTTTCTTCAGTTTCCACTAGCAGCAAACAAACCCATGTCCAGCTGGACAGCAGCACCGTGATGCTGGCAGACAAGGGCGAGGAGGCGTGTGTATATAAGGTGACACACAAACAGGGACATGGCTCCTCTGCTTGACACGAGCCCTGCGTGAGGAGGAGACCCTGTGTCCCTGCTAATGTACTCAGTATCCACTTGGTACACCTAACTGCTGCAGGGTAGGATGATTTCTTTGAGGTGGACAGCATGATTTCTTTGAGGTGCTGGAAACGTTCCACAAGGATCTTGATCCATGAGCTGTCAATTCACAACTCCCTCCTGTTTTTTTGGGTTTTTTTGTTATTCATTATTACTACACTTTCTCACTGTGTACAGAAGAGGTCAGTGGGATGGGGATTATTTGGTCGGTTTAAGGTTGCGCTGGGTTGAGGGAACGTGGGTTTGGGTTGTTGTTCTTTGCAAAACCTTAAAAAATACTTTGTTCTTCTGTCTACCTGTACGCCATGTACTGTTACATTTCTCTTTTCAATAAAATATTGGAAAAAAAAAGGAGGGATTTTGCTCCATACTGACTTGATAGCGTCATGCAGCAGTTCCAACAGATTTTTCAGCAGCACATTCATGCGTCTTAAAATTGACCTTTTGTCTTAAAATACTGTTTCATTACACTTCACGTACCAGGGTGTTGCCATATACAGTACCTGTAGCTTGCTTGGCGAAGTTAACAAGCAAAGCAACTTTATCGGCTAGCCGAGCAAATAGCTCCACATTCCACTAAAGCAACAACTAATTACTAACGATTAACAAATGAATATGACTGCCATCATGCACTTACAGACTGTTTTTATAAATTGTTTTTCAAGTAAATTTAAAAAAATATTGAGAAAACAAATTTCAAATAAATAAATTCACTTAAAAACTCAGGTACAAATGACAGAATTTCAAAATTAGAATCAGAACTTCAAAAATTAGTGCACATAATTCAAATTCAAAAATCAGTGCACATAATTCAAATTCAGTTTTCTAGTGGCACAAGTTTCAGCATTTTCAGCACTATATCAGTGCATGAAAATCCCAGTAGGGCATCCAATTCTGAGATGCAGGAACTGGCGTTTGTGGCACCAATGATAAAACCACATTCAAAGTCACTTAGATCACACATCTTGCCCATTCTAATATTTGTCTGAACAGTAAACTGAATCTCTCAACCCTGTGTAGTGAGAAAGTGTGGAAATACACCGAGTGTATTTGCGTGCACCTTTAATAACAGCCTTTCCTCTGTGGCTTGAGAGGAGAGTTTCAGAGGCTTTTGTTCTCTACACTGAGACAGGCAGTGGAACAAAAGGGCTAATGACACACATACACACTGGAGCATGCATACACTCTTGGTCCAGTCACCCATAATTAGTCCCTGACACACTGACAAGCCACCCCTTTCCTTGACATCCAAGTCTGGACACATCACAGTGGGAGGTGAAGGACGTTCCACCCACCATGCATCATGTCCTGTTTTCCTTTGTGTCTCTACATTTCTAATCTAAAATGCTATATATGTACTACAAAACCATTTTTTGCAATTCAGCATTCAGTATCTCTATAACATAAAACATCCAGCATTGTTTTATAAGTTGTTTTTTTTTCACATGCAGGCTTAAAGGATAATACCAGTGTCCTCATCCTACTGACTGGGGTACCCGCAGACCCCAGAGGTATACTTCTTGTCATATCTCACAGGTGCTTTATTCTATCATTCCAATTTTTCATGACTTTGTCAATCAATTTGTTCCTAATGACTTCATATCATTGTTTTCTGTTTCTGTTTTAATTAGTGCTCTTTAAAAATACCAATGTACTGGGGTCCTGGGGGACCCCAGTCAAAAGCACCCAGTTCCGCCTATGCAGTTTTAATAGATGGAACTATTTATTGAGTTCATGTTTGCCATGGGTCCTAATTTAAAGTATCACACACTATCAGGGGGGTAGGGGCACTCTGTCAGTCATTTTGAAGGAGACAGACACAGATGCAGCAGACAGATTTCCTCATGCGCTCTATCGACGACCCTAAATACTGCTCTTCCTAAGGTAAGATGATGTTCAAAGTCAGAAATACAATACATAATTTAATTAACTGTAACTTTCCTAAAATAATAATAATCTGTTTTTTTTTTTTTTCAGATGACATTAATTACATAACTAATAATGTTTTGAGAAGAAGTAAGTAAACATTTTGCTATGATGGGTGTTTCTTACAGTAGTTTATTCTTGGGGTCCCCAGGGACCCCAGTCGGTAGTCCTTGTATGTTGGTAGGATGAGGGTTAAGATTGTGCCAATAGTCTTGCCTTTCTCCTCTACATTTTTCCTGGTGGTTTCTGCACAAAGTCAGCATAGTTGGAGGGATCAGGGTTTGTTTTCCTCCCTTCAGAAGAAGCCATTTGCTGCCATTCACATTTTTGTACAGTATGAGAAACAACATTCACAGACTTAAAAATTGCCAGAGCCTGATAATCCATCACAGTAAACGTGAAGCCTTAAATTGGTTTTGTCAGAGTTTCTGTTTTATTGTTATTTCATTGTGTCCGAGTTGAGTGTTTTCATATTAGGGCTGCATTATGTTCCGCTCTGCTCCCTGTCAGTCACCTGACACCCACAGGAAGAAATGGAAGCCAGGAAATAATCCCTCAGAAACATGTCTCCTTACAAACTTTACTGTCACATCCATGTCTTTTTATTTAGGGTGTCTTTGTTAGCCAGGACAGCAGTTCATTTAAAGGCAGGTTTGACACCATAACGTTTGTATTCTAAAATTGAAGAACAAGTAAATGTTAAAAAAAATCTAATTTCATACAGCAGGCATTGCAAAAAGATTAGCGTAAATGTCAAGTAGATGTAGACAGTAGTAAATGGACTATAACTCTATATGACAGTAGTGTACAGTACAATAACCTGTTTTGATTTTGTGCTAAAAACCATTCTGAATAAGAAGGTGTCACAAAATAATCACCATTTCATTTTGGAATGAAACTCTTTTTCTTGTTAGTGTTTCCACTGATTTCAATAGTCTCTCTTCTATTCCAAAATGTTGTAGCATCTCAAAGGAACTGTACAGTAAGTCAGTCTCTGGTGTATTATTTCTCTAAAGATTAAGTGAAAGTGTTATTACAATTTAAGTAGGGTAAGTCAAGAAAAGTCAATGCAAGCCAACTGGGAATGACTTGTGGATACATTGTGGATGATATGGGTAAAAATGACGCATAACTTTTCACTGAATTGTTATGAATTAGTGAGTGTTTTGCACCATGGTGTGGCTTAAATGTGAAAACGCCCCCGACAGTAAATGCCACCAAACAAGTTCAAAACAACTTATGCTGAATTCAACTGATATTCTCCTTTTGGCCACCAGAAAGGCTGGTGATATGTCGAAACCCCTCGTCAAACTACCATCTGGTGGTAAAATGTTGGCTGCAGTGTTGATGTGCCATATTACAGCGCACATTGGAAAACAGATTCTGCAATTCTCCATGCAAATTAGGTGGTTAATGTTTATGTTAGTACATTACAACTGGTGCAATTTTATGATTATCTGCTTGTATCAAATTGTTGTCCACAACAGTCCGCAGCTAACAATTGTTCTCACTTCCATTTGGAACCAGAGATGGCTTGTTTTTGTACATTTTTGTAGATCAGTTTTAAAGTTTGCACTGAAAGAAGGAGATCTAGTGGAATGCATACTTGCTGTAATCTATCTAGCATTACATCTCTCATTGAATAGTGTGCATGTTATCCATTATTATGTAATGCAAAGTACAGTAATTATACATGTTAATTTTGCAAAAAATCCTTTCATTATAAATTATTATAAAATCTTATATGCTGAATACGGACACAAATGACACTTTCATTTTGTTAACATATTCAAATAAGCTAATATTCAATTTATTTAAAGTGCATCAATTTGCATATCAGAACACTTTTTCTCATTGGATAAAGTCAGAGTGCATTTTCATTCTGGTGAACAACTAAATAGCTGGTAATAAGTAGAGGGATTTGTAATTTTGTAATGGATTATTTACAAGATATTACGTATATTGAAAACTGAGGGAGGGAGAGAGATGTCCAGGTGGAAATCAGCCACCTTGATAAAGGCATCCGCCAAAATGTCGGGAGTCGGGACTGGTGTGGTGTGATCTTTTATTGGTATGTCAGTAAATAAGAGAAACTGAAGATACAGCCTGATCATTGCGTGTGCACCTGACACTACATCAAGAGACCTCAGAGCCTTGATCTTTGGGTGAGCACTGCTACTTAAAACCATACAAGATATATTTTTATTTTTGTTTGCTGCATTGTCTTCTCTCACTCTGGATTATCTGTAATCAAACCTGTTGATTTCTCATAGCATGTAATGGTATATCCACCTGTCAGACTTTTGACTGGTAAATGATGAACATTTGCTAATGGTTTATTAACCTATATAAAACTTACCAAAAGATGAACAGTTTCAACTTTCAAGAATGGGTGCTGCAAAAAGGTCTATAAATGATCTAGAAATGTATCATGATATTAACTAGTGACTTATGAACTTCTACAAACCTAAACAAAGGCACGATTTTTAAACTCTAGATTAGGTAGGCTACTGAAAAAAGATCTACAAGTGATGAATAAATGTTTAATAAACATGAACAAAAATACTCATGTTTCATGCAAAAGACATGTATGTATTCAGCTACAAACACAGAAAAAGCTATCACATAAAACATTTACAAATCTTTAGCGACTATTTAATAGCGACTTTATAAAACATGAAATACTCATCTGCTGTGATATGTCACCTAATTAATAAACGAGTCTTGCATTGTCTTGCACATAATCTAACAATGATTCCCTTGAGACCAATAAAGGATCTGCTAACGTCTACTAATTTTATACAACACATTATTAATTGATAAAGCAACACATTGACAGGCTTATGGAGATCACTCTGCCTATAATTTATAAGTGTGAATAAAGACATGACATACATTTGTAAGTTATGAAACAAATATGAACCAATGATTTGTTTCACAGCTAAGGATTTGTTAATGACTTATTCATGAAAGTTATTATAAAGTGTTGCCCTTGTAAGTATTAAATAAAGCCCAAATGTTTATTGCGTAACATCTAGTAAACATTACTTTTCACTTCTCTGATACACAGCTTACACAACAAGCTTTATAAATATGCATCTAATGAGAGTTCTGCTGAATAAAAAATGCTCTAATGTCCAGCAGCGACGCTGGGAGATAACTCATCAGCTCCATATATCAGAATCTGATGCAGCCAGTGGCAAATCCACCGCCCTGAGGAATGAGCTTGTACCCCTTTATCTCCCTCTTTCTCTCTCTCCCTCTTTCTCTCTCTCTCTCTCCCTCGTTTCCCATCCTGCCTGAAGTTGGTTGACATGTCACAGAAAAAGTGCTGGAGTGGAAAGTAAATGCCCCTCAGTATATGACACAAATACTGCCTGCACACAGAAAAATAAAGGTGCCGAAAATGGTTCTTCAGAGTAATGCCATGGAAGAACCATTTCTGGTTCCACAAAGAACCTTTCAGACCAAAGAAGAACCATTTCTGCTCTCCTTTGCTTAGACGCCTGCATTGTGTTTTTGTTTATCTGCCCTTGTGTAGCCTCATTTGCAATTGCACAATATATACTATGGAGGGGTTTGGTTATTTTCCACATTTATGCCATCACCCACCATCCAATAACTAAGAATTAAGAACCTTTTCATCTCCCACTATATGTTCTTTGGGAGATTAAAAGGTTCTCGACAGGTTCTTTGTGGAACCAGAAATTATTCTTCTATGGCATCACTATGAAGAACAATTTTCGGTTTCCAGTTCCCACCTTTGTTTTTCTGTGTGTGGTTCGCTCAAGGTAGCGTGCCCATCAAGATGCATTGTGCTGCTTTGTGACAAGTGCTGGAGCTGTACAGTCAAAAGGCACATTCAGAGATAATCAATACACACTTTTGATATTGTTACAGTTCAGCATAGTGTCGGCTTTCCACTCATTAATACTGATGGAAAAAGGGGTAAAGGAAGAATTAGGATCAAAAGACAGAAGCTGAGGAGGGAGGATTATGTGTGTCATGGGAGAAAACCATAGACCGCCATATCAGATAACAACAGTTGTCCCAGGCCCTGAACCAGTGGGAGGGGGCCCAAAGAGGGCCATACTGATTGGTAAATAAAAGAGCAGTCATTATTGTGATGTATAAGTGATGAATGGGGGCCAAATGTCATGTTTTCACTTTGCCCAGAAGAATACTTACAGCAGGGTGTAAAAAGGCATTTTTAAGGGGAAAAAAGGGAAAGAAAACACAACAACAACCTCTAAGTAGCAGAGTCGCTTAAAAGTGAGCTTTCCCTCGGGTTGAATAGTTTGTTGTTGCAGTTTAAACTTGCTGTTTATTTTCTTTTCAGTGCTGGTCCTACCACCCCTGCCGCGCTGGCTTCTTTCATTATGGGGACGCTGTCATGCATGTTATTTCACAGAAAATACAATTTCGAGTAACTGCTCCCCGGGCCTTCACCTCCACCCTCACGGAGCCCTAGGAGCCAAGTCAGGCTGCTGAGGAAATCTCCCAGTAAAGCAGAAGTGACAGGCTGTGGAGCCAGCTAATATTCTCTGACACATGGCATTGGGACCCCCTCACCTCCACTCAACATATCCAGCACACAGCAAATGGAGGAGAACGTAGAGCAAAGACCTCCAATAAAGCACCTAGCGGTCCGGCCATGAGTAGGCATCGCAAGGTTATCAGGGAGCGAGATTACTCCGGAAATGAGTTGGGGAATGTCGTGAACGGTCTGATGTATATATATATATATATATATATGTAGAGGATACCAACAAGAGGGCACTTAAATGCCTATTTAGTTTCCAAAGCTGCCTCTGAGTGCACTTTGCTATTCAGCCGGGTTCTGGCTTAGAATTGAGTAGTAGAGATAAGCCAGTGACATTTTCAGCGTGGCATTCAGTTCGATGACAAATGAGAAAAAAAAGGCTTTTCATCTTTTTCACTGAAGTGAGAAAAAAAGAAACAAGCACATTGTTGCAAAGGTCACCGGGACTTACAAGCGTAGATAACCAAATTAATTACACCTAGCCAGGTCCTCAGGAACATCGGCGAGGTGCCTCGTGAGAGCAGTTCTGCGTGGGACCAAATTCCCCGGTCACCGCTCTCCGTCGCTACAGACAGACAAGAGGCTGCGGGGCCCCATAATGAGGCAGGTGTACATGCCAATCACACACAGAATACCAAAAGCCTGTGACGCACGGAATCTGCAAATCAAATGAATCGTTTTCTCAAAATATCCCTGCGTCGCATTCTTGAGAATGTCACTAAAGGTAAATATTAACATCGTATGTCATCTCTCAATGCGTTTATGAATAGAAGATAAATATTTATTTATATGCTGCCAGGACACCAGCGTTAAAAAGCTGGCTGGATGTTGGATGTTTGTCAGGGATAAAAAGTTAAAATCCATACTCTCAAACTATCTGATTAAATGTGGGTACAGCTAATTTGCATCACAGCTAGTGACGCTGCCTGTCTGTTTATCTTTAGCTTGACCAAGGTATTTATTATAACCCAGTATTACATCATTTGATGGCAGAGACAGTCAAATGAGAAAAGTCAACACAGCTAAAACTACAATAATGAAACAAATAATGCCAAATAGGTTAGATTTGGTTCACCAACAATGTAAAAATACTTCATTTGAATGGGACTGTAGGATCTACAGTAGCAGGGTACAAACTCACTGCTACTTACAATCCCATTCAAATTTTCCAGTTTCTGCCTTTCCATGTGTGTCTATTGCTGTTGTGTGACAGTGGCATGTTTCCAGGCCTTTTGAAGGAACCACTTGGCTAGCTGGACCTTATCTGGAATAGCGTGCAAGTAAAGATTTCCAACCACTGCTCAATCAGATCAGAGAGTTAAATGAACTAAACAAGGAAGGAGAGGAGAGAGAGTGCATGTGAGAGAGAGAGAGACTGAGAGAAAGAGAGATAGAGAGACACAGAGAGAGAGAGTCTGTGCCTGCCCCTGTCTACGAGGCGGAGGAGAGTCTCTCATGTCACGCTAACTTTGTGTTATGTGGCCCTCTAGGCTCACGGAAGAGGCCTGCGATGAGCCTATTACCTATGCAAACTGACGTTCCCCAAAGTAATACAGGACTGTAACTGTCTGTTTCGAGTTGGAAGGATAGAGAGGAGATAAAAAAACCCAGAAAAAAAACAGAGATGCGGGGTGCCAGCATCACTGTGCACAGAAATACAGTATGTGCACACATATACAGGAACAGGTACACAAAAACACAATACGCGCATCGAGCCACGCACACACGGACAAACACGGATGCACACACGCACGGAAGTGTATGACTCACTCCTGCTGTTCTAAATAATGGCTGTATCATTCCAGGAGAGCGGCATATCCATGACTGTGTATAGAATCATGACTGGGGCCAAAACCTATCATCACCATCATTACCATTACCTATGAAGCAGCGGCACTCAGCGCAGCAGGGAAGCAAATCACCGCTCCCCCTTAGGCATGCAAATTATCCACACATTGCTCGGCAGCTGGAGAAGATACTCTTGCAGTTCCATCATAGAGAAAAGCCTGTTTACTAACAAAACTTCAGCTTTCCCTATATACTCATGGCATTTCCTAATCCCCAGCAAAAAAGAAGCAGAATGAAATCCAGGCTGTTCAGAGAGCCTAAGTGAGGTTCATCGCTCTTTGCCATGCTTCAGTTCAGTGATTGACATTGGTAACTGGAAATCCTGCAAAATGCTGTAAATTTAAGAATGGTACTAGGAAGGAACTGTGAAAATATAGAAAATATAGACTAGAAAATGATGTGGCTGATAAAGAGGAGAGGCCTTGTTTTTTTATGGGGGAAAAACTGAGACAATGAAATCCTTCTAAAATCCTCTTAAGTGAGTTTTTCATGGCATGACTTTGAGTGGATTTGATTGGTGGGGCACAATTGACTTTGAGTGGATTTGATTGGTGGGGCACAATTGGTTACATGCCCTCTCAGCTTTTTCCTCTAACATGCTTTCTTTTAATTGACTTATTCCTTGAACACTAATCCTATCTTTTGTCTTATCATGGGATACCGAGTCTCGATTCAGACCCATGCATTTACGAGAGCAGAGGGGATACCGATCTCGCTCACATATGCATGCATCGACACACAATATGCACAACATAACCCAACAAAAAACAAGAGGTTACAAAACATTAAAGGTTACTAACCTTTCCTTGAAGTCAAGGAAGATCTTTCCCAGGCCGTTTCCTCCGCTGACCATATTCAGGTCAATGGCTCTCAGGAGGGCAAAGTGGACTTTGATCACATCCTGACAAGACATAACAACATTAGGAACCAATGTATTTATCCACCATTCATCCGTTGTTTCATGCTATCCATCAATCTATTAATCTGTTCATTCATCCATCCCCCATTTCTCTATCATCCAAACTTCCTTCATCCATCCATCCATATTCATCCGTTATTTCTTCCTATATACTTAAATATACCCTGTCATTCATTCAGCCATCCATACACCTATTCAATTATTCACTTGGTCTGCCACACATCCAGGCGTGTATACATCATTTTCTTCGCTGGAGTGGTTACTCACCTCAAGGTTGACAAAGATAGCCTCCATCTCTTGTGGGCTTAAAACTTGCTTCAAAGGGATCATGTAATTCTTTAAGAGAGTCAAAAGACAGTTGAGTGAAAATCTGCTTCTCAAGAGTGGATATCACAATCCCATTTGATCATCTAAAGCATTTTTTTTACTGTAGCTCAGTGCTGTCAATTTTTCAGGTCAAAAATATATTGATGCAACACACTGCCATTGTGTAGAATTAAGCTCTGCCCATTCCAACCATTAACAGAAGTTTTTTTGAAGGACAGCGCAATTGAAAGTCATTAACTGAGGCAACAAAGAAAATCAATAATAACCGGCTACACTGTAAAAGATGGCGGCAACATACTGCTGTTCACTGGACACGTAAAGTCATTTGATTTCACAGACCAGGACGCCGTGTGTGCCGTGAATGCATTCAGCTGCTGGTGTGTGCTGTGCTAACGCTTCCAGAGGAAAAAGCACTTGCCTGTTGTTTCACTAATGTTGTCTTATGCTTGTCACATTCCATCATCCTAATGGTAACAAATAGATCAACTAAGAAGCAATGAAGAGATGACAGGCTTTATTAACCCCAACTCAATTAAGCTTAACGAGTCCTCTGATCATAAGGAGGTTATTCTTGTTTAGTCTCTTGTTGGTCTGGCAGAAGCAAACACACAACACTTTTAGTTTTAATGAAATTAGTGGAGCGGATGATTTCTGGTGGTCCATCAAATTGAGAATAACTCTGTCAACATACAGAAACTGATGTGTTGGCAACACTAATCTAAACACTGGTTCATTTTCATTATCTCACTGAGTGAGCTGCCTGTGTGTGTGTGTGTGTGTGTGTGAGTGTGTGTGTGTTTATGCATGTGCACGCGTTCCTTTTGCTGCTTTAAAGGGAAGCGCACGGAGTTGTGTGCGTGTGTGTGCAAGCGTGTGTGTACATGTATGCGTCCTTGTGTCTGTGACCGTGTGTCTACACATTAAGCCCCGGGGATCAGCCTCCCTGCGTGAGACCGAGCCAATAATAACCGTATCGATCAGCTCCTCTGACATTTGTGCTCCCCAATGAATCTGCCAATAGCTGACATTTCCATGCTGTGCCCCTTCCCGCAGGCCGGAGAGACCAACAAAGAAGACGTGACAAAAGGCAACTCACTGCCATGTACCTCCACCTACTCACACCCATACACACACACACACACACACACAAGACGCTTGGACACACACTTAAATGTGCGTGTGCCACCGTACAAAACATACAAATCTATACATGCACACATGCCCGCACATTATGCACAAGCACACTCATAAACACACACAAATGGGCGTACATATGCACACGCTAGTACACACACACACACACACACACATATACCAACCTTCTCAATGTCCTCCAGAGTCTTGTAGTACTTGGCCTCAGTCTCCTGGATCTCCACTAAGCAGCAATTTCTTTTGTCATCTTCTGTCATGCCCATTTTCTACGGTGAGGATAAGACATGAGATGAGTTAGACCTGGCACCAATTACACTGCATGATTATGGGTCACCAATTATCTCATTCATCCTAATTCATACCATACTGTATGTCTAATGGCCTTCTGGCACTTGGTGTTTCCAGTAATGGTTTTGCATGTAAATAAGATCTACGAAAAAACCCAAGAATAAAATTCAAGCCAGTGCCAGTATTCCATTTAAATCAATATCTAAATTTGTGGCAAAAGCCTTCAATGCAGAAACAATGACCAGTTACGAAATTAAAGTTGTCTCCAGACATTAATAACAATACGGGACTCCAATCGTGGTGCAATGCTCTCCCTCAGGTGCTTGGACTGTGCTCGGAAAACGTTGTTTAAACAAGTGCGTTTAATTAAAGCAAACCCGATTTCCAAATGAACTTGATCCAGAGCAGCATGTTCACCCTGATTGACTGCAACTGCTGGCACTGCTTGTGTAATGTGAGGCAGTGGTGACATTGACTTTAAAGAGAAGGGCAGTGTGTGAGCGTGTGTGCTTGTGAACCTTTGTGTGTGTGCGTGTGTGTGTGTGTGTGTGTGTGCAAACATCTGCGGCCAGGAGAGGGCTGGCTGGCTGACCAAGGCATATGTAGATGCACCGAGAGCTGTTAAGTTGACCATGCAAGCAGGCGCTTTGTACACGAGGGGGAAGGGTGGGGAAAAGAAAACAAACAACTATGCCACATGGAGCATTACTCATGGGACCTGATGTCTGAGTAAGGCTGTGAGTAAGTGTGTGTGTGTCTGTGTGTGTGTGTGTGTGTGTGTGTGTGTGTGTGTGTGTGTATTTGTATATGCTGATTCTTCGACAGAATCACATCACAATACAATGCATAAGTGAGCAACGCACGTGACCACAGCAAAGTATAGTATGACTTAGAGTGTCTCATACACACACACACACACACACACACACACACACACACACACAGTCATCATTTCTACCCTACCAGTCAAAAGTTTGGACACACCACATTTTTCTTTATTATTACTATTTTCCACATTTTACAATAATAGTAAAGACATCAAAACTATGAAATAACACAAATGGGATTATGCAGTGACCAAAAAAAGTGTTAAACAAATCAAAACTATCTTATATTTTAGATTCTTTAAAGTAGCCGCCCTTTGCCTTGATGGAAAGACAAAGGCTTTGGAAAGAAATTCATACATAGGATCAACTTCACTATTTATACTTGTCTAAAAAACAAATTTGAAGCATTTAAGCATTAAGTCTTTAGATCAAAATGACTTTAAGACAATAAAAAACATAGTATATTCAATCAGGTGTGTCCAAATTTCTGACTGGTAGTGTGTATCAATTTTCTATGCTGTGGTGGTGACTGGGAGCAGCTTCATGCGGAACTGTGACCAAGCCATCTGGAACAGATTTGGCCATTGATATCCAGATCTGATAATACAATAGCTGGGGATAATAATGTAAAGGTGCGAGACCAGCCGCGGCTCCGATCCAGTGCACAATCAACCAATCAGAGCCAGTGGGAGACACGGCTGGAGGCCAAGTGGATAATGTTTAATTGCCTCGTGCTTTGAGGTTCGATCTGGCATCTGGTCGTCCTAGTTGACGTCAGCTAACTCTGCTGTCATCCCACTGATGTCACAGCGTCTTCAGTGAGTCAGACTCTGGACCAGATGGGGTCTCCACTGCCTCTCCGCAGGGGGGGAGGGGGACACTGATCTAATTGGCTGGTCATTCTCTTGGGATGCTATGAGTATGTTTCAAATGAAGCGGTGGAAGAGCTATCTGACAGCGTGGGCTGAGTCAGAGGCATAGCGACACTCACCTGCATGTATCTGATCTGCAGCGTGAGAAAGGCAAAGCGGTAGAAGTCAGAGGGAAGATTCGTCAGAGGTTAGGGAAGAGACATCGTCATGCAGCGACAGATCATGCAAATACAACTAGAAACAATGCCAAGCACTACAATACGGGCATTCACATACAGATATTGTACATTAACAATCGAAGGTGATTTGAGAGTAAGTGGAAGTGTGTGTGTATGTGTGTGTTAGGGGTATGGTATCCTCTATAGCAGTGATTCTCAACCTTTTTCATATCAAGGACCCATAAGTTAGTACACATTAGGGCCACAGACCCCCATTTGATGAGATTTTTTCAGACTCAAATCTGAGATTTTGTTCAGAATTCTCTCTACCTACAATACAATGTAAGACATACATTGTAACAGTGAAACTATGACCAAAATCTATATTCTCTAATTTTGTTAACTTAATAATGGTGAAGTTTAACAATTTATCAATTTGCTGTGGACCCTCTGGAACC
Organism: Centroberyx gerrardi; assembly: GCF_048128805.1. Taxonomy (NCBI): domain Eukaryota; kingdom Metazoa; phylum Chordata; class Actinopteri; order Beryciformes; family Berycidae; genus Centroberyx; species Centroberyx gerrardi. Next base: position 8,721,592 of record NC_135998.1, on the reverse strand, counting down.
CCCTCAAGGACCTCTGGTGGTCCCCGGACCCCATGTTGAGAACCACTGCTCTACAGCACAAACGAAATAAATGCATCCATCCTGGTAAAACCCCTTAACCTTTCTATTAACATTCTTGTTAAAATTGATCAGATAGATCACTGCTAATACTAATGGAAGCAATATAATTCACACAACCGTAAAAGGGCAGAGAGCGTGACACAGAGATGTGACACAGAGACAGAGGTGTTGTTCTCACCATGGGTTGTCGTACTTCCACCTTAATGATGTCCTCGTAGATATCGTCCCCATCGTCTTCACACGGCACACAATCGTAGATGTCATCCTCACCCAAGTCATGCTCACTGGGGAACAAAAACACAGGTTAGATAAACAGCCTCATCTAGACACAATCTTAACTAAAAGGATGAATCCTTTTAGCTGAGCGGGCTAATACGGCCTCTGTAAACTGCTGTCGAACCAGCCAGGTAGGTGCTCATTATGCACTGCTGTAGAGTAAGACTGGTGTTCCAGCATTGGGAGAGAGCGGCCCATGTTCACAAACCTCGATTGAGCTGCATTATTGAGTGGTATTCCCCTTTAATGTGTTTATGTTGGTTGGCACCCAGCTAGCTAACTGACCTTTAATTAGGCAAGCAGCCAGCAGAGCACAGACAGTGACTGTGGAGCAGAATGACTTCTGGGGGAGTTCCTTAAGCTGTGGGAGCTCGCTCCAATCTCCCCCTGTTCTGTAAAAGCAATTATTACATGGGAAACTTATTGAGGCAGAGCAGATGCCTCGGCAGGACTGGGCATTGGCAAACGGGCCTATATCAATGTAGGTAATTAACAGTGGGCCATCCTTACAGAAAATAAGGGCGGGCAGATTTGCCAATCTCCACTGCCTCAAAATTCTCATGTATCATCGCCTTAAGAACACTAGGGCGCTCTGGAACGACCTGACTGAGGAAATGAGGCTAGCCAACTCTGTGGCATCTTTCAAATCTCTTTCAAAAACTCATGGTGCAAGGTTTGTCAATTTACTGTTAACAGATTAAAGGATAAATTGTTAGCAGCAAGAGGCAACGGAGTTCGCTGTTTCGACCAACAGCTGAATCTGGACTCAATACTGTCTGTGGGTCCAAGTACTACAGGTACGTAAGAGACAAATTATATATAGGTCCAAAATCGCCGAATTTATCCTTTAGATGTCTATGATGAAAGTCTATATCAGGAGGATGGTGTAGTGAGTAGCGGAGACCATCCTTCAACAGGAGGACCAGGGTTCAAGATATTTAACCCCCACCTGCCACAACCTGGCTGATCTGCACCCCAACCAGAGGGTGAAAAGAGAATTTCCCCTTTGGAGGATAAATAAATTATATCAAAATCAAACAATATTCAAATCATAGCCTAATAACAGTATAAGTCACACAAAACATTTATTTTTGCCCTGAGCAGGAATTGCATTAAACCAATTAATACAGAAACGTTGTATTTCACTATAGCTTGACTACATGTGACTTTCTGAGTTTGCCATCATAGCTGAATTATTCCTACTTTTCACTGTCTGTGTGAATAGGGGATAAAAAATTATGAGGGAAGAGAGGAGAGCACTGGCCTCAATCAAATATTCAGCATTGTCCTTATGCTTATGTGGGGGCTGTTTGAAGTTTTAATTGAGGTGGCTTGGTTCACTCTTAGCTATGTGCTTCTTTTTCCTTCATTAAAAGAAAGCGGCTCATATTGAATACTGACAAGGCTGTGTGGGAGGACAACTGCCAGCCAACGCTGCACCATCACTTTCTCTGCTCTGAACTCTGAGACTCTGCGACTGTATTCCACAGAGACTGGTGAGTTGGATGGGAGGGAAGTTTTGGGGAAAGAATATGTTGTCCCTTTATTCTGCTCTAATCCCTCAGAGACGAGGATTAGATGAGTGAGGGTGAGTGCAGCGGTTTGAGAATGACCTATGTGGGGATCTGAGAGGAACATGATCCTGAGGGAGAGCAGGGAGGAGGAGAGGTGGAAGGAGATGGAGTACAGTGTGAGCGCTGCCTTTACGGAATGGTATATGATTAGAAAGTCAAAATTTATGAGTATATCCAGTTTGTAAAATTTTTGCTACATTCAATTCAAAAGTCCATATCTCAAAATCCCAGACGATTCTATCATCAAAAGCAGAATTATTTTGTAAGCAAAGTGACTTCACTGATAAATGTATCCTCATGCTGTATGAAAAAAATGTAAGAGCTAACTATTGTGAGCTAACAATAACATCACGAATCACAAATTGCGTGCTTGGTAGAAATCTCTTTTTGGAATAAAACACTTCATATGCTGGAGATTTCACTGTGATTTGTATGGGTGTGAGAGTCTGAGTTTGTGTGTGTGTGTGTGTGTGTGTGTGTGTGTGTGTGTGTGTACGTGCTATTAGAGAGAGACAGAGAGAGTAAGGGAGAGACATGTTTCTGGCCAGTCTTGTAAAACTGTCAAGACTGAAACTATTTATCTCCCTTTGTCGCTTGGGCTTGGGTGGACATAAATAAATCATTCAAATGCATTTATTTGTGTGTGTGTGTGTGTGTGTGTGTGTGTGTGTGTGTGTGTGTGTGTCTGTACTTGTGCATGTGTGTGCATCTCAATGTGTGTGTGTGTGTGTGCATGTGTGTATGTGTGCATGCTCATGCCCCTCTCTTTATCTGTGCATGTATGCGCACATTTATGTGAGTGTGTCTTTGAGCATCAATGAGATAGAGAGTGGGAGCAGAGTCCTGAGGACTCGTGAATGGGGTCTAATTTTCTGTCTGATTACACAGTGACAGGCCAGAGGAGGCCCAGTGTGTTTGCACGCAATCGGCCCTGTAGCCTCTGCCTCCTCTGCTGCCCAAGCCCTCGCTGACATCGGCACAATTACCACAGAGGAGTGGAGGACGGGGGTATGATTCACCATGTCAGAGCTGCTGAACATATGTCCCCCAAGGCTTGGCTGGCTTACTGGTTTCTATCAAAGTAACATAATGTTTTTTTATGCTGTGATTGTTTTCTCTTAGTGTTCTGATATAATGTGTGGGAGTCTCTGGCATCACCACCTGACTGCGTGCTGCTGCCACTCTGCATGTGTAAGGCTGAGAAGTTAAAACTGTGATCCTGCTTATCAGGATCAGTTCATTACACCGTAATCACAAGGCTGGAACAATGACTAGTCTGGACAAACCCTCTCTGCTTATCATTTGGGAGTAAAGGCTACAGTAGAGTTCAGCTAATTGCGACATCAGATGAATCAAATGGCCAACCACAGAGTACTGATGTTGTTTTCTAGGATAGAATTTACAAAGAATCTGTATAGCTACTGTTACCATCTTACATTGTGAATGTGAGAAAAACATGAAAAAGATAACACAAAGGGAGATATTTTTGATTCCAAACAGCCAACAAGTGATGCAATTACTCACAAATGGGTGTATGTACTTTACTCTAAAACACTCTAAAAACATAAGGCTAAGGCTAGCACACTGGATAAATAAAAAGATTAAAGGGAAAGAGCTTTCTCTTTTTTTCTGAGAGAGACAGATAAATTGTAGATGTTGTTTCTACAGCACTAGGGCTGCGGAAAGGACCATATTTCATTTAAAACAAATTTTAAAATGCATACTAAAAATAAAACGCATGTGGAGCTTAAATTGTTGTTCCGAAATTATTGCAGAGACACACATGAATGCCTGGATTCGCCTTTCAGCTTCACAACCCGGATACCTCAGAAACTCCACACTGATTATCAAAAGCTTGTATGTAAAGCAAAGAAAAAAAAAAAATGGTATGGGGTGTGAATGAGCAGTGATGCCAAAGTGTGATAGCACTGTCTGGGCTTGCAGATAATGGAAGAGATTAAACTGTTCAACAGTCCAGAGGATCTTCTTTCAACCACTGTGTAAAATCAACATTATCTCCATATTTTTTACTTATCAGATGGGACTCTTGCCTTTTCCCTGCCCCCATTTTAGTATATATCAGCTCACTGATATAGTATCCTATAAGTCATTTTTTCTGTGTGCATTGTTGCAGTGTATCAGCTTGTTTACATGTGCATTTATATGCAATATATGTTTGCACTTTGTCTGCTTGCTTATGCTTCAATATGCTTGTATGTGCATCTTTGCTTGCATGTGTGTGTTATGTGCAGTAATTGCTTTGTGTTATTTTACAATAATTGTATCATCTGTGTTTATTTATTGGTGACCATTATGTATTATTTGTTTTCCACCAAAGTTGCACACGTTTCTAAAACTTTCAGGTGTTATCCTCTGGGTGTAAATATGCAGATGTACTGCATCTATATTTTAACATGGATACCTCTTATGTCAAATCAATATATGTTTCAAATCAAAATATCATTTTTTTTTTTTTACTTCTCCTTATTCTATATCTTCACACATCAATACATCAATTCTGCATTGATTTTTAGTTTTCACTTTTGACAGTATTTTTGCTTATGTACACTGTTGTTTGTCATTGATGGTGCTAATTGACCATCTCTCTCTGAAAATACGTGAATCTCCATCTGGTTATCTGGTTAAATAAAGTTTTCATACAGGGAAAAATTAAAAATTAAAAGCATCTCTAACTCTATACCTTAGTGTAACTGATACCTAAACTTAGCCCGGTCTATTTTCAAGCTATTGACTTTTCATGTCAACCTGCCCAAGGGATTAATGGAGCAAAATAAACTGCAGAAGAGTGACATAAAGGGTTTGTGACACTATTCGCTTCAGAATGGAAATTTACATGTGTCTTCCACAGGGGAAAAAGTCCCTCGGCAACTGTGGCCGATCCACCCCCATTTCATGCTTTGTCAACTCCAGGATGGAGTCATTCCAGCCGGGGAAGACTCAGAGTTAAGCAACGTGAAGAGTTGACATTACACAGCCAGAGGGAGGAGGCGCGGCCCAGGTTTACCATATTAACCCGGGAGACCTCAATTAGGTAGAGCCAGGCCTCCGCCGAACACAGACACTTCCACAAACAGACGCGGTGTGGCAGAATGCAAAGCGCAGCGTGCTTTACACACACGTGCGCCTGCCTCTATCACAGGATCTTCTACTCCATTCATTTGCCAGCGATCATTTTCCAGGTGAGCTCACACTGACAGCCTCAGGCTTCAATCCGCCTATCTTGACATGAGTTCCTCTGACATGATACTGTAAATATGGAAATCATCTAGCAAGGTAAGTGACCTCTACTCAACCCCCAACAAACTACACTCAACCATAAACAATCTCTCACGCAGGCAAAGCTGCTCCCAAGCCAAAGAACCGTGCAGCCTTCAACAGCTTTAACATAAAATATCCAACATATGAGTCCCGTCTTTAAATATTTCTACTGTGGTGAAATCTACTCATCGTCCTCTCCCTCGCTCTCACAATTCAGTCATGCGCTCATCGTAAATCATCTGTGCATCAATATTTCAGGCTAATTAATAAGTCTTTGAGTGCAGGGTTATTGCTAGCTTAAGTGTGTCCGACTGCATTAGGCGCAGGACCTGCTGATGAATCAATTATGTGTCTGCCCACTGATGAGAATGAAATGCATATATGTTCTTTGAAAAGGTCAAGAGCAGCCGTGCTGCAGTGCGGCTTGATGAATTCAATAAGGCCCGGCCCTCTGCACCTACAGGTTAAACAAAGAGCAGCATGTTACAACAGCTGCACTGACCACTACAGAAAACACATTAACTCAACCAGGCTGATCAAAGCAGCTGCCGTGGATACAGGGGGCAAAAACCCTGTTATTGGACAGAGGGGAGTTCGGAGGTTAGAGGTTTGAGGTCAAAATGAAGCGATAGCCACTAACCCATACAATACGAAATAAATCACAGGCTCGATGAAAAATGGTCAGGAGCCATATGTCATTTTCTTTCTGTGACTTAGAGTTTCTTCTTGTTTTTCAGTTTAAATTAAGGTTACGTTTATTTATTTATATAGCACTATTCATACATAGAATGCAACTCAAGGTGTTTTACATAAAATACATTGATTAATACATTGAAACAGTAAACCATTATGTTACATTAAAATTTCTAAATCAAAAAATAGTCCAGCATAGGAAAGACCCTCTGTCAATTTCAACAGCAATTCCAAAATGATCAACTTATAAAATGACAAGCAAACAATAAACAGAAGAATAAAGAACACAGTAAAGGGTAAGAGGCAATGTTAATTAAAAGTTAAGTTCACTGAACTTGTCAGTTTTTGATATCTGTTTTTCACAAAATCGGTGTCTCTTTTAGTATCTCTTTTAGTCTCTTTTAGTATCACTCTGTGTGCTACATTCAGTGTGTTTCCAAGCCATATTTCAAGGTAAAGGCCCTTGTTCCAAGCTGGCAGCGCTGTATGTCGGGTTAAGCTGCACTCTAATCCAGTATTAGTCTGCTTGGCTGGCGCTCCTCTCCTCTAGCAAGAGCACATTCCTCATCCCCCAGAGAACGCCACAATCATGTATTCAGCGGGCATATATCTATAGCTCGCACGCTCTCCTTTCTCTCTCCCTCTCCCTCTCTCTCCTCCTATGATGAATGACACCTATCTCGGAGCGGCACCTAATTATTCTCCATTAATCAGAGAGGAGCGGGTGCTGTCACCGCTGGAGCCGCCGCCAATTCTGAGCCCTCTAACTCTCTTTCACACCCACCAACCACCCACTGACCGAACCAGGCAGAAAGGCAGGCAGAAAGGCAGGCAGAAAGGCAGGTGACAAGGCGGCCAGGACGGAAGCCGGGGCGCTGATGGTATCACCATGGCAACGGGCAGAGGGCTAGGCGCTTATGTAAACAGACGGTTAGAGGAGAAAGTGGCAGGACCGGCGGTGACAGTTCACTATAAAGCATCTCGAGAGGTGTTGCATATGTGATGTGTGTGTGTGTGATGTGTGTGTGTATGTGTTGTGTGTGTGTTGACCAAGGGCCAGGTGGAATGCATACTTACTCTGCCAGCTCCTCAAGGCTTCGGTACACATCATCCTCATTCAGAGCTGTGTCCTCCGATGGAAAGGGCCTAGAACACACACACACACACACACACACACACACACAGAGTGAGTGAGGGTACAAAACATGCTATCAATCCAACAGCGTCCCAGGTACATAAAGCACCAGTGGGAACTGCATGTCCTATCTGTCACGTTGTCACTCTCAGCTCCATCACATGAGCAACACAGGATGTATTCATCAGAGAGTCCCGTCCCTCACACACCACAGTGTCAAAACACATCAACACACTGCTGTTGACACATGAAAACCTAGTATCGTCAAATACTGTTTTTGGTTCAGATTGACGACAATGCATTTTAAAAATTGTATCAGGGGTTTTGAGTCGGTTTCATGGACGCTCAGGTACAATACAGGTCAAAATAAAGCTTCAGATTAGACAAAAACATGAAAATCAGAATTGTTTTTTTCCATTTGTTTTTCCACAACAGCAGAGACATTCTCTACTAATGTGTGAGCACTTCATCTCTTCTAACAACATTATAGTGACAAGTCACACAGCGAGTTACCTTAAGAATAACTTAAAAAAACCACAAAAAAAACCTTTATGTCACCGTGTCATACGATAATCTGAATGATTAATCCCGATCCAGTTTTTTTTTTAAATTTCCACGTTTCCACCCATGGGAGCATCAGCAAATGGGATACTCCTGGGAAGTGGCAGGGTGTTAAAATGGATGACTAATCAATTAGCTCCTGAAAGAGGTGGATTTATCTCTAATCTTTTTTTCTCTCAGGAACTCATCGAAATGCTTAATGTGTAATATTAACGGGGAAAAAAAACGTGCTGAGGGAGGGGAAATGTGCGGTCTCTGCGGTCAAATGAGCGGTGGCTGAAAATGAAGAATGCTTGGTTGGTTGCGTGGTTATGGGCCAACACAACTGCGTTTATACTGCTGGTTTGTGAACGTGGCACCTGGAAAATGTGCTGCAGTATGTGCGAGCGCAAGGTTAATCTTTGAAAAGTAAGACCTAATCCAAAATGCGATCTCGAAAATGAATGGAACACTAACCTGCCATCAGCCATTTCTGATTATATATACCATATATGGACAATTTATCGGCCAATTTAAGGCAGTAAAAATAATTTTCATTCATTACACTGCCATCCATGTGTGATAGCCTGGTGGGAATAATTTCCATTCAGCTGAAAGTGTCTCATCCACACAGACTCAATTTTCCCCATTGTTCTGTTTAGAGATGACAGAGAGAGATACTGAGATGTGATTTCTACTAATATTATTCTGAAGTGCATGATGAGGTCTCTGCTGGCCAGCCATGTTTTCACAAGAGCTGATTACAACTGTGAGATAAAAAAAAACAAACGTATCTTCAAAAATACAAAACACAGGAGGATTGAGGGAAATAATGTGTACTTTCTCATTGTATTTGTAAAATTATACAACTGGTTATTATCAGGTTTGAAGGCTACTCACCCACATCGCCCACACAAAATACCATGAAAACTTTCAATTTAAGGAAGGAAAAGAAAAAGACAAGTTGGATGAAAGAAATTGCAGAAATTGCAGTTGGATGTGTTTTTTTTTATTTTTTTTGTTTTGTTTGTTTGTTTGTCTTCACCGTGACAGCAGCACAATCCTGCTTCCATGCAATAACCCCACACACAGCAGTGGCTTCTGCTACAGTAAACAGCCACGTAAAGGTTGACCTTGACTCCCACAGTATAATTTAACCACTGAACACGATTTGTTGTCCTACCATCAAAGAGCCACTGAACACACACACACACACACACACACACAAAAAAGGATTCTACCATCACTCAACAAAGAGATGGAGAAAGAGGGGGAAAGGATGGGGAGGCTCATGGTGACAGAAAGGTGCAAGTCGTACCAATGAGTTCATCTACTAATCAGTAACCAAAAAAAGGGCAATCCGCACTCTCAAAAAGATATCTTCATTGATTATTTTACATCTTTCAAAGGCTTCTGTGATTATAGATACAACAGTGATGGAGAAAGGTACAAGGCGCAGCCCAACGGCAACATCAAACCCATTCGCATTAGACACCACCTCCAGGTATTATATTTTAATGAAATACCAACACAAGCAATCTTTGATAGGTGTCCTTTAAAGGGGCATTAAGTAGGCCTAATCTGTGACCGCTGTCAACCTGTAGCTGCAACTGGTAGGAATCGCAACAACATTGACAGAACTAGAGTCTTTGGCACAGCTCCCGCCCCCCAACCGCTCCTGTCCCCTTGAGACCTATGGTGGCCTATAAGTGACACAAACGATAAAGTCACATTTCCAAACTAGATGATTAAGCTAGCTAATTAGAGCAGAGGCCCAGCAGATCTATGAAGGGGGTCATATTTCACAGTGAATACTGTAAAAATAATCCTGCTTTGTCATTTTTTTGGTTTGAGAATGAGGCTTTTCAGCCTTCGTGGCTGAAATGTTTTGTTTGCTTGCAGCAATACTAATAAGTGGAGGAGGAGATTGGGAGTGTTTTTTTGTTGCAAAACAGATTACAGGCCAGAAATTGAGTTTTCAAAGCCAGAAATCAGCACCTACTAAGTAATCATTGAGTCATTGGTATTGATCAATAACCCTATTAACCCCCCGCAGATATATTATGGTCATTTTGTGCTATGAGACAGTAAAAATCTTACTTATTGCCCCTTTAAAGTAGGGTGTACATATAAGAATGAAGGAAAAAAATGCTTCAGCTTAAAAGTCAGCATAGTAACCGATTACATTTTGGGAATCATCATTATGGTTGGAATCAAGGGCGTAGAATTGGGTAGGGACGGTAGGGACGTGTCCCTACCAATATCAAGCAACTCTGAAATGTCCCTAGCAATTATTTTGATTGACAATAAACGTTGTTTTGTCCGTCAGTGTCTAGTCAATGTTAACAGATCGCGTTCTCTACTACGAGTCCCGCTGCATTGGTGTAGTGCATTGGTGTCCCGTGTATATATGTATGCATAGCAACGGACGCTGTAACGAAACTTTAGTATAACAGCTGTTTTAGAATGTTATTGCGTCACCCGGATAAAAATTGGCGTGACACCGCCTCCCTAACCCCCCCAAAAAATCGCTGATTGGCTTTGCCATTTCTTGCTAACGTATGAAATGCTGTGGGCAAGAAGAGCCAAAGCTCCGCCTACCGGCGAGCATGCGAGTGAAGACTCCATCCTATTTTATATTAGTAACAGTTGTGTTTAGCCATTAAAGTTAGTTTATTTAAGTACCGTGTCGCGTGCGTCTGTGACGAGTGATGACCGTAAGTAGCCTCAATGTCACAAGTGAGATTGAACAATGCTGATGTGTACCACACTGGACAACACTGATGTAAAACAAATATGCCAACAGTTCATCTCTGTTAATGACAGGCGTAGGCATGTGTTTGGCTCCTTCAAATAGGACCAAGGCAGTGGACACTCAGCTGTTTGTATGTAGGGTTTGGATATAGTTTACAATATCTTATTATTATTATCATTATTATTTTAAATGTAAATACAGATCGTTGGTTTGAATAGGCAACAGTACTACAGTACCTGCCTTAAAACAAAATGTGCTCTTCAAAGTCCCATTCAGCTGGCAAATTTGAGTAAAAGATTCATTAATGTGCTACACCCCTGTGTCTGTTAATGAGTGTATTGGCTACCATAACTATCTAGATCAGTGGTTCTCAACGTGGGGTCCGGGGACCACCAGCGGTCCTTGAGGGGGTTCCAGGGGGTCCCCAGCAAATTGATGAATTGTTAAACTTCAGCATTATTTAATTTACAAATAGTTAACACAATTACAGAATGTAGAAGAATGACTGTTTTGATCATAGTTTCACTGTTATCTCTCTACCTACAATACAGACAGTCATGGGATTCTGGATCAAAATCATATCTAACAATAAAAGTATTCTCAGATTTGGGTCCGAGAGACAAAATCTCATCAAATGGGGGTCCGTGGCTCTAATGTGGACTAAACTAGGGGTCCTCGATATGAAAAAGGTTGAGAATCACTGATCTAGATGACATGAAATGGCGGTCAGAAGTCTATCATAAATGTAAAATGCCTCAGCTTCCAGTGGGGGTTACATCCCCTCCGGACCTCCCCCATTTGTGTCCCTGCCAATGTCAAAATCAAACCTACGCCCTTGGTTGGAATGCATATTCAACCAATTAGATTGATCAACTGAAACTACTCATTGGACAAAGTGGGACAAACAACAGTACAAGCAGTTCATATGAGCCTGAGCTGATTTGATATGATTTGTCACTTGCTCATAGATTCTCATCCGAATCATGTATTTTTAAATCATGGTATATGATGTAAGCATAGAGTCAGCTTGTAATACTGTCAGCCATGTTGCTTTTACATATTGGACTACCCATAATTCACACCTACAGTCCATACAGGCCTGCATTGTACTAACAAAGGAAGGACTAGAGTGAAGACTGTGAGAATGAGACACGATCTGAGTGTGTGTGTGCGTGTGTGTGTGTGTGCGTGTGCGTTTGTGTGTGTGCATGTGTGTGTGTGTGTGTGTGTGTGTGTGTGTGCGGCACCTGAGGCTGACTGTGAAGTGAGCTGGCAGATAATCTGGATCGCCTCGTGACAGAGACCAGACATTCAAAGCTGTATCTCCCATAAAAGCACTTTACTCTCCGTAAGTGCTAAGCTCTTTAATCCTTTGGCTGCGGTTATTCCCAAGATAGTATCAATTGACCCTGACATATTTTTTGTGTTACCATGTCTTAGTAAAGAGGGAACAGCAGTGACCCATTTGTGGGTATCACACCACTGAGTGAAAGTAAGAGTCTGTAAAAAACAACAAAAACAGTGAAGTTCATCTTATCATTTCAGTGCGGATGTGCTGGTGCGTGTGTGTGTGTGTGTCAGGCTGTGTGTATCTGTGTGACACCGGCAATTAGCCTCAGTGTAATTAAAGCAGTGGTCGCACTGAAGGAGTGTGTCAGGCATCAGGTTAATGAATGCTCAGCTAGGCTAGTCAAAGGTCAGCTCGTCATCCTCAGGCATGTGCGCATTCACACACACACACACACACACACACGCACACGCACACACACACACACACTCTATCTGCCACCGCAGTCTTAAGATAAATTTACCGTACTCATTTTTCCTCGTTAAAATAGTGTAACTCTGCATGCTTTCACTTCATTAAAACCGCTGTATTTTCAAGCGCCGAGCTAATCACACAAAAATTGCCTCTTCTGATTTATGTTCCTGTCTTACTCACTGATATGAGCATAACACACAATGCGCTTCTTCCTCAAGAGCAAAATTACACACCCACATTTGATGGTACCCTCCAATGAAATGCACATTATATTATAAGCTATTAATGGAGTCCCGCAGGGCAAAATTTAATTACGCAGTAGTTTGTGGAGATATGCACTCATATGCATCATCTCAAAGTTGTTTTGCGGACCCAAGCGCTGTCCGATACTTGAGTCCTGCACTTTTCATTTCTCTTAAATGATGCAGCTAGATGTAATTGGATGTATGGTTATAATAACATCCTAACAGCTTTGTTAAGCGGTCTCTCGGCTATTCAAGACTCCTCTATTGCCCTTCCTCTAAGCCTGTTACTTTATGTTGCTTGGGCCTCTAAGCTCCTTGGTAAACCGAGACTGGCCGCTGTGGTACTTGACAAAGGTTTTGCTGGTTAAGCAGTTTTCCATTCAAAAAGTGAAAACGTCTGTGTATTGGTCTATACTTAACCATATACCTCTCATTACCCCTAGTTGAGAGCTGAGGCCGTCCCGGAATACTTCTACTCCTGTTCCGCACCAGTCTACTGTCACACTGGTTGATTCAAGATTGTTTTTGTCTTTTTTCAACAATTCATGGCTAGATTTGTCTGAGGGTGCTGGGTAAAGTGAGCAGAATGGTACTTTCATTGTGGTTTAGATGTGGTTCAGAGATTTGTCGTACCACATCAGGCAGCTGACTGACTGTTTGTACTCAGAAAATAGAGTTATATTGCAGCAAAACTGCTCAGCTTTAACGTTAGTTTTCCACTTCTTGATTCTGATAAATGAGAGCTAATGTCTCCATGCCCCAAACTCTCTCTCTCCCTCTCTCTCTCTCTCTTTCTCTCTATTCTTCAATCAGCCTCTTTTCCCCTTCTTAATGCCCCACCCTTCCTTGATTACTTTCATTGTGTCAGTACACCCCAATCTGCTTGTAATGAAGTCAAAGTGCTTCTTCAGTGTTCACAAAGCCATGGCTGCTGTAAAGGGAATCGCTGGCCCATGTGCGCCGGACGCAGCCGCTGTGAGCCGGTCCCATCGAGCGACTATTGACAAACCGGGAGGAAACAACAGCGTGGCCGTTCGGTGTGAGCGGATCTCAAATGGTCAATGCAGTAAGTTGTTTCAGGTCCCAGAGCCCAGAGCACAGCTTTGTTTCTGTGGGGATCGATAAAGCAGTGGAGCTGAAGCCAGCTAGTGCACTCTGCGTCCTACAGTATCGTGACTGTCCACCCTGCAGCTCCATAAACCTCCCATTTAGTTTCCCCTCCATTTAACGTGGCGTTGCACTTTTTATTTTATGTATTTCGAAGCTGGTCTTGCTTGGGGAGGGTGCGTGTGCAGTGTGAGAAAGGATCCCTGCTCATATGCGTGTGTGAATCAATTTCACAATATACAAGTGTGAAATGTGAGTACGTTGTTTCTAATTGGCACACGCAATGCACTCAAATAGCATACGAGTGAGAAATTCAAGTGTATGCACGATGAAACGGCTGCACAGTGGGCAGAGAGGGTTTGAATGACTAATGTGTCTGATGTCATTCAGTGGCGTGAGTGGGGGCAAAAGTGTGTCTAATGTGGCTGCTCAGGGTGAGGAGAGGGAGGGGCGGTAAGTGGGGGGAGAGCGAGGAGGAGGAGGGGGGGTGGGGGGGGAAAGTGCGAATGACGAGATGAGAGGATGATAGGGAGCGTTCTGACACCGTGGCTGTGAGTCCGACTCCTGCTGTGCACTGCTGCCTCCTCATCTGCTCTCCTGCTCGCCGCCGCGCTGAGCTCTCACGCATGCTACAACCTTGATCCATTGAGCCCCAACGCACACACACACATACACACACACACACACACACACACACGCACACACAAGCCACAGGGATCAGTGATGAACTAGGACACGTCCCGACTCGGAGAGGTGTCAGTGGGTTCGGTTGAAGGTTGCGGTAGGTTAGCTGAGGACAGTTCAGATAAGCGGGAGGAAGGAGAGTACGAAGACGACACAGGATGGCGCGGGCTTACGTCGTAGATAAGCTGCGGAGAACATAAGGTCAGCACCCAGCGCTCAGAAATATGAATAAGAGGTCTCGGCGCAGAAAGGATTCATGGATCTGTACACAAAGAGAGAGAGAGAGAGAGAGACCCGGGATCTATCAATTGTTTTTTTGATTGACACCTTTTGTGAAGGGGATTGTTCAGAGAGAGAGAGAGAGAGAGAGAGAGATGTGGATGTTACAGAAGAATTGAGAGATCAAACGAGAGTGTGGAGTGTCAGCGAGGGCGAGTGAGAGAAGTGAGAGGACAAGGGAACAAGGGAGAAGAGAGAGAGATCGTGCATGTGGATGTGTGTGATTGCGTGTGCAGGGAACCTTTGAGTGTGCAGTGTAACACGCTGAATGAAGAGGAAGAGTGTGTATGTGTGTGTGTGTGTGTGTGTGTGTGTGTGTGTGTGTACGGATGCCTGTGTTTACATGTGCGTCTGTGTAAAAGCAAGGCAAGGCAAGTTTATTTATATAGCACACTTCGTACACAAAGGCAAATCAAAGTGCTTTAGATAAGAAATACAGGATAAGATAAATAAATAGATAAAAGAGCTAAAGTGTATAAGAAGAGAGAGTAAATAAAGAATTGCAATGCATAAAGGGAGAAGTTAAGTTGCATAGACAGTGCAGAATAAAAAAGTTTTGAGCCTATAGTGGTCAAAGTGGTGTAGGTAAATGTGCATAATTATATGTTTGTATGCAGCCAAAAAAAGCCTCCATTTTCGGGTGTGGTGGACATGCTGACACAGTGACAGAGAGTTCATACTGTAGGGGTCTGATGATAGGACAGTTCCAGTGAACACACATCAAATTGGAGATCAATGGGGTTCAACAGTAAGTCGATGGACAAGCCCGTTGATCAGTTACCCAGAGATCAAACACAGCGAGGAACTCTCAGTCCGCTTTAAAACTCAGTGGACAGCCTGGATCTGTCTGTACAGAAATCATAGGAGAACATGGGGCGATAAATGGGGAGATAAATCAGCACCATCTTTTAAATCACTTTCTGAAACACGAGTCTATTGACAGGCTGTAATATAATTTGTTTACCCATTATGCTCTTGCGCTTACCTGCGCTTATTATTTAATTCTTATCGAACCCTTTTTATAATCCATGTCTGTTTTTTTATAATTGGCTTTTATTTATCATTGTTTTGATAGTAAATAATAACTTTGTAATGCCTCAAATAAATGAATAAATAATAAAAGTTTATTAGACTCAGACTCACTCTGTGTTTTTAAATCAGAACTAAACACTCATCTGTTCCTCTCTGCTTTCCCCTAGGGTACTGGTTTGTTCATACCATGTGCTTTTCCTTTTAAACTTGGGTCTCACCTCTAATTTTATTCAACTTATTTCAACTCTTATTTTAGTTTAAACCTATAATTGCATGATTGTTGTTTTATTGACCAGTTTGTACATTTATTCAATCTCATGTGAAGCACCTTGAGATTTCGTTGTATTTTAAAGTGTGCTATATAAATAAAATGAATTATTATATATTTAAAGCATAAGCAGGCGTTTTTTGCATTCATGAGACAGTTGAAAGTAGAGAGACAGAAAGGATTGGGGGAGAGAGAGGAGGATGACATGCAAAGCTGGATTCAAACCCAGGATGTTGCAGTTACATGGTATGTGCTTTAGCCAACTGAGCCACCAGGTCGCCCCTATTATCATCCTGAATAGAAGCACAAGGCTTCTGTCTGTGCCTGGAGCGGTGACAGTAGAGTGGAAGGAGGCTGGTGACAACTACAAAGAGAGGAAACCTTGCAGTTTTCCTGCTTCCTGAAGACTTCCTGCCAGACACCACTGCTGGATTCCACATTGTTCCTCATGTCTGACTGGTCCAAGTAATTATCAGGAAAATACAACTGGACAAATTTAGACTCATGCCTTTGACCTCAGTGCTTTAACTAAACGTCTTTACAATGAAAAGTGTGGAACCATGTAGATCCCAGCTGATGGTGAGACCTCTATGCAACAAATGGATGGCCAAAAGTGACTTACCTACTCTATACAGAGTTGACACGGTGGCATGGGACGAGGGCTGTAACAGGACTATAGCACAGGGGTTCCCATACTTGGGCTGAAATTTTTTATTTAACTTTTATTTTACCAGGAAGTCCCATTGAGAGCAAGTTTCTTTTTTTTACAAGGGAGCCAAGAGGCTGCACAAGTAAACAAAATATTAAAATTTAAATGTCATTGTTTTATGACATTTAAATTAAACATAATATGGAAATAAAACCTGCCAAGTTACACATAATGTAATGGGGAAAAATTCAGTATGCATGCATAATGTAGTGTGACATTGGGTGAGATGAAATGATAGTGAAATTAAACTATTGCTCATTTTTTGGGGAATCCCCTGGAATTCCCTCAAGGACCCCTGGGGGTCCCCACACCCCACTTTGGGAACCACTGCAATAGCACATGCCATCTGGTGAAGACATTTATCTAAAACTCTCTACAAGAATCACTGAGGCCTACTTTTTTTTTTTTTAGGATGGATGCAAATCAAACCCCTGGAAGTGTTAGTGCCATGCTCTACCTATTGAGCTACACATGACCAAACCGTGTATAAATATACTCGTTATAGGGTGGTGAGGTGCATGATGGGATGTGCTGTAGCAGTAACAGTGTCTGTGTTACGTGACTGCTGCTGCACAGGGTTGACAGGAGCTCTGAAGTGAGACTGAAGAGGACTGACAGGTCCTTGGACCTTTGCGGTGACTGCAGTTGTCCTTGCCCTAAGCAGAGTTACCAATAAGTGGGTGAGGAGACCCTGTAGAGGGGCCGACTGGGGTCAGAGAACATACATGCAGTGTAAGCGCTCCACTTAATGGCTGGGAAATGTTCATGCTTAGATCATATATGGCCTTGGACCTCATCATGCATTTGTCATATACCCCTCCGCTGTGGCAAACACCCTATGGTGGAGGGAGTTAAAAAAGACAATCATTTATGGACTGGATGAAAGAGAATACTTCATGGGCTGCAATACAGTAATGTATTGTGTGTGTGTGTGTGTGTGTGTGTGTGTGTGTGTGTGTGTGTGTGTGTAGTGGTGTCCACTCCTGTTGAAAATGATGCTGAACTGAACCTCTACCTGCTGCGTAGATGTATGTGTGTCTCAGATGGATATGGAAAGAACAAACTCGCTAATTACACTCTGTTTAATACAGTGGTTGAATCGCTCCAAAAAATAATAATAATAAATAATGTGCAGTGTGTGCATCTATGGTTCTTTTTTTTTTAAGCCCAGGAATCAAATGTCACATATTTAATAATTTTTCTTAATAATGTCATAATGTCATACTTTATTGATCCCAGCAGGGAAAATCTATTTTCTCTTGCCCCCCCTCATAGGGAGGTCAGAGGTCAGAGGTCAGATACAGAACAGCCCTCTGGAGCTGGTAGGTATTCAGTGTCTTGCTCCAGGACACTTCAGCAGGTCAGGTGCTTGTCTTCCAGTTGAAGAACAGTCTCCTACTAACTATTTCACCCTGCTGCCCTTCTCATCTTATCTTAGAATCCAGACTCATGAAAACATATTACTACTCTTGTAATATGGTGATAAAACTGGGTTTGTAACCATTTTGGTTCTGACCTTTGACCCTTAGTTTAAGAAGCTGAACTTTTTAACTGAATGCTTTGATACCTGTCAAATGAAAATTAATTAATATTAACTCAGAAAAAAAAGTAAGTTACTACTCCAATTTATGACTGAATTCTGAGGTCAAATGAACATTATTTTAGACACCTCACAGCACTTTGGTCTGTCTGGACAGGCAGTGAAATAGTCAGCAGTCAGCAGGTTGTGTTGTCTTTATTAATGGCAAGAGACCAGCTCTCTGTCACTCTCTTCCTCTCTCTCTCTCTCTCTCTCTCTCTCTCTCTCTCTCTCTCTCTCTCCCTGTTTCCCTCGCTCTTTCTCCTCCCTTCACTTCCTGGCATGGGTCCTAATGGGCGCGCTCCATCAACTCATTACCCTGCCGGATAACTTTTTTTTTAAAAAATTTTTTTACATGGAGCCAGTGTGCCACCAAGCTCCAATGAGTAAATGAAAAGAAATCAGAAAAAACACTCCAACCCATGCCTGATAAAGCAGTTTGAAGGATTTTCTCAGCTTCACCATTATCTGAGGAAAATGGCCGCCCTGGCATACAATGTAGCATTCTGACTCAGACACTCAGCACACACGCAGTACTATTAGGAATAATACTGTGATGATTGACGAAGGAATACCACGTGTTATGATTACGGCAATCATTATCGCTCGTGGCAACATGATGCGTGTGGGCTTATACTTGTAAGATATTTCTGGAAAAGAGCTGCAGCTAATTGCATACAAATCTAAAATGTAAATTCCCCTTGAATAGGCTGCACGTATAAATAGGCGCTTCCATCTCAATCTACAATTAAATGCGGGAATACATTGCTCTAAATGATTCCCTTGACTTCGACAGACTTGAGTACTGCCTCTATTAGAGAGATAAATGAGGAAGAGTTGCAAATAAGACACCCACCTGATGCCTTTGATCTGTGCGATGCTGTGGTGGGAGATCCTTGACAGAGCTGAGATTACCTGAAACAAACAAAAGATTAGCAAGTCAGTTGCCAGCAATCAACAACAAAAGCAGTATCTGCCACAGAGGAGTAGCCGTTAATAGACTTTGTGTTGACAGTTAAAAGGATAAATGTTCAATTCAGTTCAGTAGGTATTCACTGTCCTGAAAGGGCGATTATTTGCGTGTTTCTCAGCAGCCCCTCTCATGCGTACGCAATGCTGCCCAGAACTGTGTGTTAACATGATGCAGGCCACCATGTTAATGATGACATCCACAGACATGTGGTGCTCAGTCACGGATGGGTGCCACTTCACTTTCGTTTGATCACAGACGCACGCACCCACGTATGCCACACACACACACTCATGCACACACATGCAAGAATCACATACACTCGACCACCACCTTCTTTCCTTTATTTCACCCCCCTATCTTGCTTTCTGTAACTCTCTTTTTCCCTCACACTTTCTCTTCCTCCCTTCCTTCCCTCTCTACCCTCTGGTGAAATCACCCCAGTATAACAAGGTTAAATGCCGTGCCTGTATTTAAACTGATTTAACGCTGCTTGTGAGTCACATGCAAGTGGGCTTATGGCTGACTGTTTGTAAGGCTTACAGATGGTATGCTTAGGGGTCTGCTGAGACTAGTACAAGAAGATGATGGAACTACTACCCAAAAACACACACTCACACGCACACCGGAGCGCTACCCCTTCTTCTATGCCTCATTACCCACTCCTGGGTGTGTTTCTGCTTCCAACACCGTGGCAAAGCCAGATGTCCCCCTCATCAGGGAGGAGAAAATTGTTATCTCACCCTCTCTCCCTTGGCAGGTGTGTCATCCACACAAGAGCAGCACCTCTCATCGGACCCTCTCTTCTCCAAGCACACAATGCAGGACTTGCATCTCAACATTACGCTACGTTATTTAACATTCAGGATGAGACGGTGCTAATGGCTATTGTGAAGAGCAGAGTGCCACTTTAGGACTGCTGAGTGCTCACATGAAAGGCCTGTTGACCAAAACCTTACCCTCTCTCTATTGAAGTTGTCCGCATGCTTAACATAAGCTGTTGTGGGGAGCGTGGTGATTATATAGAGCATTGTCAGGACTGCTTGCATGAGCATGTGTACATCTCATTCATTTACATCTAACCACTTTATGGGGGAAACCACTATGGGGCCATAGCTAGACAGGATGATAAGGGGTTATTCCTCTGTGTGGCTAAAGACCCATGTAATGGGCAGTCATGCCTCAATAGTTCCAATATGGAGCCAGTCTACTATTACACACCTCCTTAACATATATTCTAACAGCAATTTGCAGATAGGCCGAGATTAAGAAACAAGAGAGCACACGAGAGAGAGAGAGAGAGAGAGAGAGAGAGAGAGAGGGAGAGAGAGAGAGAGAGAGAGAGAGGGAGAGGGAGAGAGAGAGAGAGAGGGAGAGAGAGAGAGAGAGAGATTGATAATTTAGCTCTGTTTCAGTTGGCCCTGGGTAAGGGTGCTTAATAAATCACCCTGGCTAAACCCATTGTGCTGAGGGGTGGCATGCTGCCCTCCTGGGCGTGCTGCAGGGAATATCACATATGGCATGCCGCCCCAGTCTCAGTCAGTATTATGCCTCATCTCCATTAGCTGTGTTTTTTGTTTTCTTTTCTGTCATCAATTTTTTTTTTTATAAAATTTTCTTTGCGGAAGGGTGACAGACAATAAAATGTAAACATATAATGAGATTATATACACAAAAAAACAACAGAAGAACAAATAATAATAATGCAACTGAAATTAAATTGAAATAATTTAGAAAAATAAACGCATAAACAAACAAATAAATAAATACAAAGGTAAGTGAAACAAATACAAATTGTGTGATAAAGGACTATAAATCCAGTCCGAACCCCTGAGCAATGATTCCCATGCACTTACTCAACTTACCCTACTCCCCCCACACACTGGCATCAGCTAGTTTATACACAGAGACAATGGCCATGGTAAGCTTATCATATTCCAGGTGGGATGAAAAATTAATCAGATAAAGTTATCACAATAGGGAATTATATCTTCATATGTTATTACATTCAAATCTCATTAATTACAATTGCAAATACTGAACAATGAACATCAGGAAATTAGTGTATTAGTGTATTTGTGTATGTGTGTATGTATATGATAATGGATTAGAATATAAACTCAATTGAGATCAAACGTCATAAAAATAAATAGCTTTGAAAAAACACTGCATACCAATGTCTATATATCATTGGTTGTTGCTTCACATATTACATAAATCACCTAGTTTGAGAATCACTACAAGACACAAACATAAGAACAATTGTATTTTCTAATTAGTAACCATTAATATCTTATGTTGGAGTGTGTGATCAGCCTTGGCCAGGTTGTAAGACGCAGCTGGCTCAGCTGTGGTGCAGCCAGGTTGGCCAGGTTCAAAAGACAGTGGCGATGCTGGCTTTGATCCAGACAGGTCACAGCATGGCCAAGGCTGCTTGGCCAGGGGGAGACAAGGCATTCCTGTGCCAGCACTGTGTGTGCCAGCATGACATCACTGCCCTCCACACACCACAGGGTGAAGTCTACGAACACTGAGTTAGTTTAACATTTTAGAGTTTTGTTCTCACTTTTCTACACTTCAGGCACATGTCATATTGTGAAAAATATGTCTGAATACTGTAGGTGCTTGCAGGTTTTGACACCCTCTAATGTTAATAATGCTTGTAATCTGTTTTTAAGGCAGCTGAGAAAGATTTTTTCTAACAATGTGAGTAACAAGTGCTTGGAAAAAGCAAATTGAAAATTCCAAACTATCCATTTTAATTGAGACTACAGAGTCGCTGCAGACAAAGCTGACGTGACCTGTGGATGAGTGCAAGGACCTGATTTTATGTAACCACTTTATATGAAGTGCTCATATCTATTCACTTCTTTTTAATCTGTCTCATAATGGCACTCCTCTCACTTTTAGCACTATCTCTATCCTCTGCTCAGAGGCGGCCTGTCTGTCTGTTTGTGTCAGCCTCTCTCCGTCTGTTTCTGGCTCTTTCTGTGTCTAATACAGCCTCTCCACCCTCCTCCGATCCTTTGGTTCAGCCAAAGCCTTTGAGTCTCTGCACGTTATTAATTTCCCTCTCATCTCACCCTCCCCAGGGGGTCTTAACTCTGGGGCCAGCCAGAGAATAAAGCTTCTTTCACCCCTCTAGGAATATATAAAAGACAAAATCACACGATGGAGTGATAGCTTAGGTTTCAGAAGCCCCAAACCAATATCTTACCTTCATCTCCACCCCGCAACCCCCAGCATCCCCTTACCCACGTCTGACCCTTTCTGTCAGTCAAGAGAGTATGATGGAGGATACATGTTAAACCCAGCCAGCCTCACTGATGCTCACAGTCTTTACATGAGGCAGACATGCAGCAATTACAGCTCATTTGCTGCAGAAGAAGTGTGTGTGCACATGTGTGTGCGGGACAGGGCAGGGTGGGGGATGGGAGGGGGGGTGAGGGGGCAAGGATTGTATAGATGGATTAACTGTGAGGCGCAGCCAAGTGTTTGCAAACACACGCCACCCTCCATGTCTCCAAACTCACCACATGTGGCCAGTGTCACAGCTGGGGCCAAATGAAACCTCATGTGACCACCCTGCAACCAATCAGACACTCAGAGGACCTGGTATCCCCCGGCAACCAGGCCTGACTGAATATGCATGGTCATCAGTTTTGAGTCAAATCCAATCAAACCTGCAGCCATGTGCTATTAACAGTAGGAGGGCAGGGCCATGATCTGATTAAGACCTCTGAAAACACACACAAGAGGACTATTGACAGACCATCACAAAACACACCCAACCGCCAATTTGATTTACGTTTGATGCATTCATGACATGATTATATCTCACACCACAAATCAATGTATACGTTGGAAGCCATCCAGTACGGAGGACAAATTAATGCAAAATTCATTGCATTACCGATCTGCTTTGCGCATTTCTCTCTTTGAGCCTTTCCTCCAGCCACTAACTCCCTCGTAGTGTGATATATTTATGATGCGTTCATACCGTGAATGGACAGCGCTGCTCGGCTCATGCCAGCCTGTCAAACTAGTAGGCATGGAGCAAAAGGGGATAGAGAGGGAGAGCTGAGAACAGATGGCTGAGTGGGAACCCGGTGTGCCCAACATCAATAATAGACAGGCAGAGTAGAGACGGCTGAGCCCATGTGTGTCCCACTGTCCCACTGCCTCCGGGAGTTTCTCTCTTTCACCCTCCCTCCCTCTTACTCCCTCTCTCTCTCTTTGTCATGCTCACTCTCTCTCTCTGTCCTCTCCCTCTCTTTCTGTATTACACACACATTATTCACACACAAAAATTCTCAAAATGCTTCCTCATGCTACGCAAGCTACATAGCCGGGATGCTCCCTCCACACTAAGGCACTGTATAAATAATAAATTTAGTTTCACAGAGGGACATGTACTTGAGCACACAGTACAAACCCAAATCTCATGGGACGTTTCATGGCACGTACGTTTCTAATGTGCTCTTGTTTACCCTGTGTATTATATATCGCACATGCTGTGCAAGAAACCGCATGAATGACTGTGATTAGTCTCTGAGCATCAGCTCATGTTATGGTTGCTGAATGCCGGCAAGAGCTGGACCTGTGTAAAGCCTTGCAGTCAGATTGGCACCTGCCACATTAGCATTAGCACTAAATCCCTTCCAGCTGCTTGATTACAGGGGATTTCACTGGGCACGTCCAGGCAAGTAAAGCCTCTGGGCGGGCCGGGGGGCCAGCAGGTCCAGAAAGAGCGGCGCTGACCCGAAGACTCCATTCACCCTCAGTGCCAGACAAAATGGCTATAAGCCTATAGAAGGCACACAGCCCAAACACAGAATGTACAGAGTTAGTAGTCGTGCCAATGACTGAAAATGTGGGTTAGCTTAATACAATGCAGATCATTCTGAAAGTTTTTAAGGTGTACAAATAGTTGGGCATATTTGCGTAGATTTTCTACATACATCAATATAAATTATTGACGTAAATATGTTGCCTGGAGATCAATTTCGAAGCTTATCTAGCTTTAGGACCTTGAAAATTGATTTGAACTGGACCTGTGCATTGCCTGAAGGAAAAGGGCAACGGTGGCTAATATGTGCAAATTGTGCTCCATAGATCGCATTGGCCCGATCGAAACCTGCCAATGTGCCGCAGTCATGTCCATGACCTGTCCCATTTCACGCTGAATCACAACATATGGGCCTGCTCACTTAGGTATGACCACATCTGTGTGTTGCAGCATGTCAGACACATACATGTGTATAGCAGCACACAAGCTAGTGCGCACACACACACACACACACACACACACACACACACACTCAAACTCGCACATGTTCACATGCACACACACACGAGCACACGCAGACGGAGACATATAAAACACACACACACACACACACACACGCACACAGAGATCAATAGTGCAGTAGCCTATGGGGCATGTAAGAGACAGGTGGTAGAGACACCTGGTAGAGACAGGGCTTAGGGGAAGTTGATCCAGGTGTCTAGGGTCTAGATAAGAGGATCAAGACAGAAAGAGAGAGAGAGAATGAGACAGGGAGAGAGAGCAAGAGAGAGAGAGAGAGAGAGATGGCAAAGACAGCTAAAAATGAGAGAAGCCAGGTTCTTCACAGTGTAGAACTACAGCAGGACATGCCATGGATTTACTTTCTCTGGATATAGTGTCTCCTTTCACTATAAACCATGGCCAGCTAAATGGTTTAGTTAAGAGCCTGACAGAATTGCTGACTGAGTAGCTCTGTACAGTAGCTGAGTAAATCTACATTTAAGCTGTCAGAGCCAAACGGCATTAATAACCCTTATAAATTAGCCTGGATCAAACAACAATAGAACACATTGTGTGGCGCTCGAATAAACAGCAAGAGTAACTGATCAAATATGATTGTTGTGATTACAGCTCATTTGTCGCGAGCCAGTCCATTCATAATGGATGAAGAGGCTATGTGTTGAGTGTAGCGGGAGACAGAGCGGTGTTTGGGCTTCGGGACGGGAGGTGGGTGGGGTGGGGGGCGGGGGGGCAGTAGCTCACAGGCATCTGGTGACTCAGCAGCACAAGTTGGACAACGCTGCCTCCACCTCTGCTGACCAGGCACAAAACAAAGTTCTCACCATGACAACCGGTGAAAGTTGTGTTGTGGTTGGTCTACAGCAGGTTATTATTTCAGTGTGAATGTCCGTGTTGGAGTCCAAGAGCAAGGAGATGCTTTATTACAGTTAGTTTCTGTAAGTAAGTCTATATTTATACAGCACCTTTTGAAACTGAGAGCAGCAAAGTGATTCACAAAAACAGCGACAAAATGGAAGAAAATATTAGGATAAACACAATGTGAAAGAGCACAGAAAGAAGTTAAACAGAGACGATAAAAACAAGAAAATCAATGGAAAGCCAGGATAAAAGGATGGGTTTTAAACTTTCAACTGAGTTTGCAGCTCTAACAGTAGGGGGGAGATTATTCCAGTTTGGGTGTCATTATGGCAAACGCGCAGCCTCCAATGGATTTAAGTTTGGACCGACGTAATAGCCAGGTGTGTGTTGGAGTTGATGTTTTACCTGTGTGTGTGTGTGTGTGTGTGTGTGTGTGTGTGTGTGTGTTTGTCTGATTGTGTGCGTCTACATCTGTGTGTATCATTAGTGAGCATCTGGGGCCACCTGTACCTAAAATGCCATCTTGCCATGCCAGCATCCGAGGTAGCACACACCTAACGATGCAAACTAAAAAGTGAACATTCTCCAAAGGATCGCATGCTTGAACAGATAAGACCTGAAACACCTGCCTTTGTCTCGCCCCTTCTCTTTACACGCCATGGTTCTCTCCATGCTGTTACAAACCCTATAGACGTCAAAGATCATTTCCTGAATATTCCTCAGGCGAGAGTTCAATTAAAGGTCAGACCGAAGCTTGCGTGTTGCCTCTTACAGATGGGGATGAAAGTGTGGCAGAAGGAAGCCTCGAACCGCCGCTGAACGCCCCGGGGCTCAATCAGAGAGGCAACTGAATGAAACTCCTCTTTCCCTCCTCCCATCCCTCCTCTCTATCTCTTAATACCTTCCTTCAGGGATTCTGACCTGGCCACAAGGGCAGGATTGCGTGCATGATGGCAACAGGACCTCTTTGCACACAACAAATCACGGATGATCCCTGCATTCACACAGATGTTCAAACAAAACAACTCTTTAGGGACATGATGGCAGCTGACAAACAACAAACATCAAAAACAAATGAAGTAGAAGAACCCTTCCCCTGTAGAGAATTATTAAGCCTAACTGAGCTAATGGCTTTAACAGAAACATGGGTGCAGAGCACAGTGCACCAAATCATCACACAATGAGCTGAAAATAGCACCGTGATTGAAAGTGAGAGCGCAGCCGTGAATAGAGAGACGAGGGAAACAAATTGAATGCGCTCAGTGTGTGGCATTTCCAAAGTGCAGTAGCAGAAACAGAGGGGGAAAAAATTAAAAATACGAGAGATTGCTATATTCATCTGTAGGGCAAATTTCCATTATAATACCATTACAGAGTGAGTTATCAGATTGGGAGATCCCATGGTCTTTGGCTTTAGGTTATCCTGCAGTTAGGAATGAGCTGAGATCAGACACACAATCTGTCCGCTGCTGCTTCCCCACCAAAACAGCAGGCCAATTCCTTGCACTATTACTCATGACCTCAACACACCGCTGAGAAAATCACACCCCTCCTCCAGGTGTTCAAAAGGCTCGACGAGCAGAGAAATAGAGACGAGAGAGGGAAAAGACAAAATGTGTGTTTTGTGTGTGTGTCTATTTCTGCTCTGTGTGTGTCTGTGACTGCGTGTGTTTTGGCTGGCCCAGTTTTTTGCTTCTTCCCAAACATGTGTTTGACATTTGCATGCTAGAATGACTGAACATCCTGCTGTGATGGAAATTTCCTGAGTGTCATGCCATGTTTCAAAGTCTTTCATCATCTATGGGCAGCCTTAGCCTATGAACCATCCCATCCACTGGACCTCCACTGACACTCATTGACATTCCCATCAGCCATCGACGCGCAAAGGAGTGTACAGTGCAATCTACGACAGTGTGTCAATGAGAGCGAATTTCTTTAATGTCATTCACGGTTAAGTTGAGCATATCATAATACAAACAACTGTGGGAAAGATGCTCAGGGGCAATTCGGCGCAGTGCGGCAGAACCTAATGTGTTGTCCTCCACGGTGTGTTGATTAGGTCTGAATTACAGCTGCTCTATGGAAATTCGAGCAACTAAAATGACAAACATGTTTACAATATCTTTAGTAATCAACTGAAAACTGCATCTGTGGAACACTGTAGTTGCATAAGCTGGAAAGAAACTGTCTGCTTATGGCGGTCGTGTCCCATCATCACATTAGCAGCACAAAGAAATATCTTCAGAGCTTATTGTCGGACAATTTTGCATCAAAAGGTTAATTCCTGGGCAAGTGAAGCATTTGAAATTGAGTGAGTTTGAGTGATTTTTTTTTTCTTACCAAAATGATTAGGTGCAGCTTTAAGTGGTTGAAGTCCAGTGTTAGGTAACTGAGATATTTGTACAAAATCCAGTACTCCTAACAAGGAGACATAGGGAAAAGATAGCATCTCTTTCTTCACCAAAAACAAAGCATGCAGATGAAGGCCAAAAACAGCTAAAATTGAGTTTATTTCTTTAGCTTGGGGAGGAAATAGAAGACAAATGTTCCACTGTTTCTCTCATTCCCCACTTCTCCTCTGGTTCCTATGCAAATGTGTGTGTGTGTGTGTGTGCATTTGAGTATCTGTTTGTGTTTGTGCTTGTGTGCATGTGTGTCCAGGCATATGAGTATTTGTGTTTCTCTGTGTGTTGTATTTGTTGCCGCACGTTTGTGTGTGAGCGTCCTGTTGTTGTAGTATTTTTTTATGCTCGTTAGACCATAATCTGTTTCTCCGCTAGTTATTTGCAGAACAGTTCCGGTCAGGTGGCCACAAAACATTGTCTGGCTGGGATTACAACGAGCAAACAGCTGCTGCCTTTAGCCAATCCATTAGTTATTACACAGTGTTTCCTCTTTATTACTTCAGCAGTGGTGGGCCAACACAGCAAGAAAATTGCATGTACTACTAGGGAAAATGTGAAATTAAAAACCATTATGATTTAGCCCAATTCCCCTCAGACTACAAACATGTACAGGCCCAATATTTAGAATTAGAGATTTTATCATGATAAAGTATCCAATTAAAAACAGCTTTACCGCTACAGCTTGTGCTAAAAGCAGAAGTGGAGGTGGAAGAAATGAAGGCTGAACAAGCTGTCTCCTCTCTTCACTTTTCCCTTTCTCTTTCCTCTATCCTCTTAGGAGGAGAATTCCTGGTAGTAAAGGGAATAAATACATAAACTAAGAAACCCAATCCGGGGTAAACGCCGGGCCCAGACATTTAAGGAATGCCTCTGTACTTGTCCTCTTTGCATCTCATAGTCAGATGAGATGGGTTGGTGATGAAGAGGAAGAATTGGAGAGATGTTTTCTTTTTTTTTCGTTTGTCGACAGATATTAGGCGGCATCTCCTATCACAAAATGTGGCACTTTTTGCGTGGCACTGTCTCGACGCGGAGATGATCCCTGACACAAAGCCGTCGGGGGTGTGTGGCGAGGGG
The DNA here is from genome assembly GCF_048128805.1 of Centroberyx gerrardi. NCBI lineage: Eukaryota > Metazoa > Chordata > Actinopteri > Beryciformes > Berycidae > Centroberyx > Centroberyx gerrardi. The sequence continues at coordinate 8,692,994 of NC_135998.1, read as the reverse complement.
AAGGGCTTTGGTTTTCAGAGGGCAGGTTGTGGCGATAAGGGGCAGACTGGGGGCACGGGAGGAAACGGGATTTCCCATGTTCTGGGGCCGCTGGGCTGATGAAGCTAATTCTTCCGCATAGCCCTTATCAGACAGGGGCACCTGAGCCTGTGTGTGTGTGTGTGTGTGTGTGTGTGTGTGTGTGTGTGTGTGATGGGCACATGTCGGTTCAGTATGTGTCTGTCTGAGAGAATGAGAGAATGAATGGGATTAGGCCAACACGCGTAATCTGGCCATCCTATGGGAGTGAGAAAGCCTTCCCACATCCCTCTGCTGAAGAAGATAAGGGGGTGGGAGGGGCGCACGAGGGGTGTGTGTGTGTGTGTGTGTGTGTGTGTGTGTGTGTGTGTGTATGTGTGTGTGTAGGGAGGGTGGGGTGGGATAGCCCCGTATCATACACACAAACATACGTGCGCAGTTGCACATGGAACCCCTTCAAAACACTCACTCATGCACAAACGAATATACACTTGCACACACTTGTACTCTTGCACACACTTGTACTCTTTCACACACACACACACACACACACACACACACACACACACACACATATACCCATGCATAGACAGACACAAGTGCACAATTAGACTCCACATTCTCAGACGGAGGGACAGGCCCCTCCTGAGTCCACAGATCACTGCCGTCTTTGTGATACACAAATGGATCATTTTCTCCTCATCTTGCTCAAGTCCTGCTCCTTCGTCTTGAGAGCAGCAGCACGGATGGAAGTTGAACACGGCAGCGACCCACGAGGGAGCTTTCCATTCCAACTGGCTGCGGCTGAGTAGAAGGATACAGATGATCCCTTTCACTTCCCTTCACCTCGGCCAATATTCCCTCACTCTAAAAGCCCTTATCACACAACCCAGTGTTTACCCTGTGGGAGAGATGCACGCAGACGGGGCAACCTTTATATTCACCTCACAGAAAGTGGAGTGGGAGGCATTCACAGCCACTTGAGTGAGGGGATAAGCTGAGACCTCTGGCATCCAAAACATGAAGGAATTTCAAAAGAATAAAACCTTTTGTTTCATGCTTTACCAAAGCACATCTCTATAGTGCAACAATTCAGTTTTGCTTTCAGTTTTGTTTACATAAAGTCACGGCAACCCTGCAAATGTCGTATTGTCTTTGATTTGATTTGACATTTGATTTGATATGACTTTTTTTGCTTGACATATCATACCGTATAGCATGTGTATTTGTCAAACACGATCACTGCTAGCCGCTGTCCATGCTATAGCGTATTCTTAGCCAAGGAAATAAGGAAACCAGCAAAGGGAACAATCAAGCAGCAAGGAGACAGGAATATGTCTGTGCTTCAGTAATAATGAAAACAACTGCCAAGAGAGAAACAGAGGGAGAAAAGAGAGAGAGAGAGGGAGAATTAGATAGAAAGAGAGAGAAAAGTTCAGATGAGATAAAGGCCTTCTGCCCAGTAGTGACAGAAGCACAGTGACCGCTACCTAGAGGGCTCGTCTGATTGGCCAGCAGGATGTTTCCATGGGAGCAGTGGAAGTGACAGCTGAACAAAGGGCTTCCATTAGGGGCCCTGTCCCCTTCGTTCCCTTACTATTAAGACCCTGTCTGTGGCACACCTAGGGCTACTGACAGATGGAGAGGCACACAAGCCAGTAGGGCACAATCTAGATAGCGGACGGATTCCATTCATTGCTGCCCTTTGATGTCCACATAAAATCAAACAATTGAAGAAAATAAGGCTGGTGTGGTAGTGATTTTGTTTATGATTCTTGTTTATGAAACTTGCATCATAGTTTCTCATGCTGCATAATGCTTTGTGATATTTTGCAGTGTGTGTGCACTCAGTATCACCATTTTCCTCAAGTAAATTTATTAGCCAGGCCTATAATTGGGGACTTTCCAGTCTGAGGTGGTCAAACACTTACAAACATTTCATAGCCAGACCATCTGTGAAGCATGGTGCCAAAGCCCTAAACTGACAAGGCAAGTGCCAGTATACTGAGAAAGAAATATAATCCCTGCACACTTGCATAATATTCAGACTCATGTCTGCCTGATGAAGGTCCCATGACCGAAACGTCGCAATAAAGTATTATGCAAGTGTAGACAGTGTCTCAGTATCTACCTTTTTGGTTTTTGTCCTATGCCTGTCACTCAAAGACTTTTAGGTGTGCAAAAATATTTTTTCTTTATAGGCCTCAGTATACAAATTGGGAAAGATTACTTACACATTGTGTGCAAGGAAACAATGTAAAAAAAAAAATCCCCGAACAATTACCCTAGTTCTTTGCCTTATCGGTCAGAGGATCTGTAGATGAGGATTGCTGTGACAGCACAGTGTGGCTGACTCATGTCTGACTGCTGCCTCTGCATTCTGCACATCTGCATATGGCTGCACCCAAGTGGTTGTGGGTACCCATAGGCCACAGAGGCTGTCCACATAGGTTACATACACTTTCTCAAAACTATGTGTCAGTCACACAGACAATACACAGGCTGCACTGAGTGGTTTCCAGCAGCTGTCTGTAGAAAGGATCGGTCAGTGGTACATACATTCTTCACAAGTGAATGCACATGTGGAATAGACCAGCATGTCCCGACACGCTGTCTACAGCAGGAACAATATGGACTGTCCACAAGTATGAAGAATGTGTCAGTCACAGCCAGGACCATCGAAACCAGGCTGTTGGATAGACTCAGATTGGGCCGCGGGCCACAAGAAGTCAGTAGCAGAGTGATGACTTCATCAGTCCTATCTGCCTGGGAGCTGTTTCTTCCAGAGATGCTATAACACAAAGAGATTAGCCATCAGCAGGAAATCAAATGAGGGCTAGCGTAACACCACAGGGTAACACTTGCACATTAAAGATGGCAGGGTATAACATGGGCACTACATGTGCAAAACAACACAGTTCAAGGCCAAGTGAAGGCAAGTATGTGTGAACTAAAATTGGGATATCCATAGAAAGCTGTTTTTTTTTCGCCAAGAAAGCTGTACAGTAGTAGCTCCAATTATCACATGTTCCAGAGAATTTCATAATTTGGGAAGATGAAGAAAAATGCAAAGTATGGATTCTAGAGCCCTCTCCTTTGATTCATAAATATTACATACATTTGTAAATATTTAATGCAATTTACTGGAATGTATGCAAATGTTACGACTATGACATTAGCGGTGTCATTTAAAGACTAGTAGCCCACAACTATCAGTACACTGTAGCTGTTTGTAGGCACAAGAATACTTTGATTTTCATGAGATTATGAAATACGCTTCATACAACTGAAGCTGAAGAGCAGACTCCTGTTCAAGACTGAAACATCCTGCAGTATCCACATACTTAAACATTAACTCAGAGTATATGAATGTGTCAAACATGGCGCAGGGGGAAGATTACCAGCAGTGGAGAAAAGTCTTGGATGAGAAATTGAACGAATTTAAAGCAAAGATAGATGATTCTCCTGTAATCTGCAGGATTGTGTGTGTGTGTGTGTGTGTGTGTGTGTGTGTGTGTGTGTGTGTGTGTGTGCAACTGTACATGCAACAACCTCTTTGGGTTGCATGTGTGTGCATCTGTATATGTGCGAGAGCAAGAGCAAGAGAGTGAGTGTGTGTTACCTGCCTGCATGCATGGAGACAAAGGACACACTGTCTGCTAAATGGATCTAAACTCAGTCTTGGAGAGTGAGAAATCTGAATCAGAATGAGAATCACTTTAGTCAGCAAGCAAAATAAATGTACCTTGTCTCGGTGGCATCTGTGCAAAGACATACTGACAATTTACAGATTTTTACAGTATACACTGACACAGATGGTCCCAGTACAGCGCGACCTCAGACACAGTGCAAAGAGACAGCGCAAGACAGAAAGTGAGGAAAAAAAACAGAGCGGAGAAGGGAGTGGGAGAGACAATTCTCCATCAGCGTAAGACATGCTGGGCAGACAGGCGGGGAACTTGGAGAGTGTGAAATGAGCCCAGGGTATGAGGGATGGAGGAAGAGACACCAAGTCCAACTTCATCCATCAGACAGAGGGAGCAGTGTGACGCACTGTGGTCACAGTATGTCTTAGAGGCAATACTCTGGCTCCATTGGCTTCTAAGAATGCACTCCTTACCAGTGGTGGGTTGTATTGTTGGAAATATGAGTTAATGCTTACTCTGCTGCTGGGCTCCTTGTAAGCTGCTCAGGATAAGCGTATCAGCTAAGTGCCTAAAATGTAAATGTAATCTTTGACTCCAGTGTCTTGCAATACTCTGACTCCACTCCACTGGCTCCAGTGCAAACAATCCACACAGTCAACATGTCGAGTAAATCTCTCCCCAAATGTGATTTTGTTTTTCTATTTATAGCCACTGTGATGCTTTTGATGGGGCTGACTCTGATTGTAATGATGAAGATGATGGTGCTGACAACAATAATGGCAGAATAATTGATATTTTTGATATAATTGATAATAATTGATGGAATAATGATGACAATGATGATAAAAAAAGTAAGGAAGGAGAGCTTGACTGTCTCTGCAGGTTCTTAATTTTTGACTAAGTTGTAAAGGTTAAAAATCACATTTTCAAAAGTCAATGATCAAAAGCATGTTTTATATTTTTGCCAGTATTTAAAGGTGAGGCTGAGCGTAAAATCTCCAAATCTTTTTCTGGAGACATCTTCAGAATTAAGGTTAGGGTTAGGTCTATTCTAAGAATTTCAAATGAAAGTTCTATTTTTGCAATTGACAACAAAGCAGCAACTGTGTGTTTGTGGCCTTGCCACTTGCATGTGGGAGACTAGAAACCCTCTCTTCCTAATGACGCTGTGGAGGCATGGAGAAAATAAAAAAAGAAATATGGAGGAGGGAGGGGTAGTAACCACGGCATCACAGCATAATATGGTATTGAGTGCATGTGTGCATGTGTGTGTGTGTGTGTGTAGTTTAGGGTGAGGGGGTTGGGAGGTAGAGGTCTTCCTTTCAGTGATTGAGATGTCATACTTTTCTTAAAAGTCACTGGGGCTGCTGAGATCGAATAGAGGGAGGGAGCGGAGTAATCGGCATTAGAAGAGGTGCTGAGATGACAGTTCAGCATCATACAAATACGCATCAATAACAAGGCAGGGTGGGGAAGGGGGGGAGAAGTAAGGGGAGCTGGGGGTGAGGGGAATGCAAGGGAAACAAAACTGTCACTGCCTCGCCTTATAACCGAGGTGCATGAACTAGAAAAATGCCAGAAAAGGAGGAACAAATTCAGCTAGGGGGAGTGAGGGGAGCGCTGCACAGTGTTTCTAGGAAATGAATTGAGGCCATGTGGCGTACGTTAAGAGGACACTTCGGGTACAGAGTCTCCTCACACTGCTCCATATGCAAGGCATTTTGGCTGCTGTGTGACAGAGAGAGACGCTGTGTGTGTGGGAGTATATGTTAAAAGGTGGGAGGAGGTGTTATTCTTCGGGATGATTATGTCAGTTCAGATCTGACAGCCCACAGCCAGACTTCAAAAGGACTCATTTCTTATTAATGTCCTCTCTGAAGAAAGACAATGCAGCTCTGCCGCAGGGGGTGACCAAATACATTATGCTGTGTATGCGTGTCTGTGTGTGTGTGTGTGTGTGTGTGTGTGTGTACAGTATATTTGTGTGTCTGCACATGCTTGTGTGAATGTGTTTGTGTGCACATGCTTCTGTGTGTGTGTGTGTGTGTGTGTGTGTGTGTGCGCGTGCAAATGTTTGTGTGTGTTTCTGCATGCATGCATGTGTCTGTGTGTGACAGATCAAAAGGGGCAAAAATCCAGAAAATATTAAATTGGGTACTCTTTGTGCTGCCTCTCCATATGATGTCCTACACAACAGAGAGGGAAAAGCCCCTCCCATGGCTCTGAGCTTGTGAACCGTGAAAGAACACACGTCAAACTGGGCACTGAGGGGAGAGTGTCATGTCAGATCGGACAGAGGGGAGGTTGGCGCCTGTTAACCTTTCGGGATGGCCAGACACGTCATCCAACACTGGCAGTCTGTGTGGCAGTTCCAAGCCCACTCCCCCTCTCTCTCTCTCTCTCTCTCTTTATTCTTGCTCCCCACTTCCCGCTCTCCTTCTCGCTGAATATTTTCACATTCCCCGACTCCAAAAACACTGTTAACAGCCTGCGAGTGTGTGCGAGATTGAGAGAGAGCGTGAGAGTGAGAAAATGCGTGTGCGTGCGCATGTGTGTGTGCTATATGTGTGATGTGGGTTTGAGCTCCAGGCTACGCCAACCAAACTAGGCTCGTGAGCCAATGTGAAAAGACACCAAAAAAAGAATAATGCATGCTGATGAGGGGGCGCGGCTGGGTTGGGCTGAGGCATGAAAGTTAGGTGGCCACCATTGTACTGCTCCACATCGGTAAATAATTCTCTCTCATGAGGTTGACTAATGTGTCTGTCTGCCAGGACCAGCATGTCACTCAGGAACACAGTGGCATTTTGTCGTTGCCACACTTATTTGTGTAGCCGGGCCTAGATGCCTTTATCCCCCTTCATACGCAGATACATAAATAGTCTCAATTAGACTGAATCTAAATCCTACACGATAAGGCCTGGATCCACAAATATAGCTCCCTGTGCCAACTGTGCCTAGGCATCAACAACCTCTTCCATCACAGCGCTCTGCTGCTGAAAAAGGACGGAACATCTATCTGCCGCACCACATTTGATCCCAATTTGCTGGGGAGCAGAGCTCAGAGAAGGTGTAATGTTGTATCAAGGGAATGTTTTCACACTGAGGCTGCCAGGTTAGGCAGAGTCTGGTTAGATAAACACAGGGATCTGAGAGTCCTCAGACAGCTCCTGTGGTTGCAATGCAAACATTCTCAATGGTTTGGAGGGAGGGAGCTAAACAGGATGTGGGAAGGATGGATAGAAGCATTTCTTTTTGCCGTTTTCATCTCTGTGTGTGTGTGTGTGTGTGTGTGTGTGTGTGTGTGCACACCCACGCATGTGTGACAGAATGTCTGCTTGCAAATTTCCATATGTGTGTCTTCTCTCTGAGTTTTGGAGTTTGAGAGAGGATAAGGCTTCTAAAAGGATCCACCGCAGCCTGTCACTCTCAGACGGGTGGGGCCGGCTGAAGAGGTTAGGATGATGTACGCTGTGTTTGCCGAAGAAAACATTTTATGTTTAAACTAGGATTATGGAAAATCCTCTTTTGTGTAGTCAGAGCTCGACATGTCAGAAACACACAAATCTCTGAGGGATAATCAGCACGGTCATCAACATGGGTCAACCGCTCACTCACACCCATACAGACTCCATCCAAGATGAACATAGATCATGGATATATGAAACAAAAAGAGAAATAAGGGTGGATATAAAAAGAAAAACCTGATGACATACTGTGCTCGTCTTTATTTTTAAGCCACATGCGTCAACGTGGGTCTTTTTGGTTTAGTTTGAATGAGCTGCAGCGTTTGCTCTTTAACAATGTGTCCAGTGTCAGTTGACTACAATCCACCCAGTTGTTACTACATGGAAATAATAGACTTTGCCCTGCATCGCTATGTCACAGAATACAGTTCAGTCTCAGCAAATATAAAGAGCCCATTGGGACATGTTGGTCAAACATAAAAATCCATTCTCCATATACACTGTGCTGCCCTGGAGTGCCATTCATTTTGTGTCTAATCAATAAATACTGTATAGTGCATCATACAGCAATCATCGAGTGCTTCAGCATACAATAACCACACTTTTCATGTTCAATTGATCATTACACAGAACCTGCTCTATTTTATCTCAACTAGGCAGAAGCAGAACAGCAGCACAGCCAAACATTTTAGAGCATTCACAGCTTATGATCAATGTTATGTCGACATTTCTACCCGTCCTCTTAACTTTCTCTCTCGTTTTGCCAGGCAAGTCGACTCAGAACACACTGTTGTTTACAGCAATGGCTGATGGGAATACGGGTTGCACAAATACACACACTAAAAACCTAGGGGCTGCCAAACGCAACCCCAGTTTTGTACTGTTGGCTACTGAGCAGCTCCACTGGAGCAAGTGGGGGTTAAGTGTCTTGCTAGACGGCAGCTTAACAGTAGCTGCTGAGGAAAGCAAGAGAGTGTTCGGTTCACTTGCTCCAGCCAGAGGGATTTAAACCAATGATCTTCCAGAGCCAACCTTGCCTCTCAAGCCATTAGGTTACCAACGCCACAACCCGTTTAACAGTTCACAGTACCGAGAGTTGGGTGACTTCAGATAAAAACAGCCGGGTTGTCAGTGTGCTCCCTCAGATGCAGAGGCAGACGCTCTACTCCTAGGCAGGGGCTGACAGGCTGTCGCGCCCGCTGCCGCTGCTGCCAGACACATGTGTTCTCGCCAACTGCCTCACTTATCCTAATGAAAAACAAACTTTGTTTTTCACAAGAGGGACCAAGCGTTGAGAGTCTGAATTAAGCAATTTGCGGGGATGCATGGCGGGACCAAACAAGGCAGCCAGCTTCAAGAAAGTGAGAGAAAGAGAGACATAACATGCTGAATTGTTTACAATGATCGCTATAAGGAGGGTGTAAGCCCATAACGCAATCCCCACGGCGGCACACAGCGGCCGCAGGAGTGTTGTAAGATTGCTTTAACATGCTGTTTTCACAATCTCAAATCCTGATTTTTCTTCTTTTTTTTTTTAAACAATAGCAAGGTTAGACATCAGAGCTGAAAACCACAGTCTGGACTGTTGTGTAGATGTGTGATGATGCCTGTCACATAAGTCTAGGGCACAGGGCCTCACTGAAGGAGGTCTGAATCTCTTCCATCCCCCTCACTGCCTGTGGAGGAATCCCTTTATTCCACACACATACCGAGAGAGAGAGAGAGAGAGAGAGAGAGAGAGAGAGAGAGAGAGAGAGAGAGGAGAAGAAGCCCTGAATGAGTGACACATCACAGCCACAGACAACCCCACTGTCTCAACTGGAACAGACTCATTATGGGTCTCTGCTCTGCCCGTCTCACCAGGGACAGCATGGAGAAGAAGCAGGGGGGAGGGGAGAGGATGGAGGAATGGGGATCCACAATTGGAATTTTTTCACTTCTAAAAAACAAGTGAAAAGAAGAGAGGAGTCCTTGGTGGATCAGAGACAGGACTAAAAGAGGAGTACAATGGGCAGCCAAGAAGAGTGGAGGACCTCATTTTAGTATAAAGGAATTTCACTGCTGCTAATGCCACACCAGACTTTATAGGCATTGTGTGGAAATTCTCTCTCTCTCTCCCTCTCTCTCTCTCTTTCACACACACACACACACACACACACACACACCCTTGACAGGTACTGAGGGCGCATCAGCTGCTCAACATGATCCATGTCTATTTTTTTTTTTCCGTTATTGTTTTATTTACCAGTTTAGAGAGACAGGGAAGATGGGAGAGAAAGGGGGATGACATGATGACAACAAAGGTCCCAGGATGGACTCAATCCCAGGATGTCACGATCACATAATACGTGCCACATCATATCATATCATATCATATCATATCATATCATATCTCTTCCCTTAACCTGAAATATGTACATCTCGTCACCATAAAATAAGCATGGAGCCAACGACAAGAAGGCATCAACTAGAGCAAGAGAGAAAAAAGAGAATTTAGAAAAGTGACCTAAAACACTTATATGGCTTAATTTAAAAGAAATTCACAGCCAAACATCTCAAAAACATTTAGTATGCATTAGAGCGGCTGTTGCTCATGAGAAATGAAAAGGAAAAAATGCTGTATGCTGCTTCATTACTTACATTCATTACTTTCATTACTGCTACATTAGCTATGATTCAGAGCATGACCCCTTCTTTTATGCAAGAAAAAACAGAATTTCCAAGGTTTCCAATTACATAATAATGTATTTTGTTGTTATTTTTAAATTCTCCAATTGCCCAGGTTTAGCTTGCTCTATACCATTTTGCATGAATGATGTAATGTCAGAACATAAGGCAAGTAAACTTCCATTCTCAAACGGACAGGGTGACGACAGATGGCTGCACTGGGTGTATCACAGCACACTTGCTTCCTCATGGGACCTTGACAGTGACTGTGAACCCTTTATGGGACCCACTGTCATGCTTGGCCTCATCCTCTCTCTCTCTCTCCTCTCGTGGTTGAAAATGCAGGAAACTGCTCCCAGCGGTACAATGGCCCTCCGTTAGCCCTGAGCCCAGAAATATCCAAAGCGGAGAAATACTCCTTTTTGCTCTTGCAGAAACTTGAATTTCATGACTTGACAGAAATGCAGCAGAAAGCCTGGCTCGCTACTCAGTTTGCTGACTTCCCCTCTTCTCCTACTGTGATGCTGGAGGGATTTTAAACAGGGCTTTCAAACCAGGGAAATCCATTAAGATGTCAGCTGTCGAGACGCAAAGGGAAAGTGCCGTACACATCTCACCTGTCTAATTTTATTACTAAACCGCGCTCCGTTCCATAGAGGCAGTAACACTAGATGGCCCGAGAAAGGCTATGTAATCACTCCTGCTCCATAAGGCCATTTTTTCCCCTTCCACAATGGCAGAGCACTTTGCAGTTGTTTGGCTTTTCTTTCCATACCTCCTGCCAGTGCCTCGCACCATTTAGGCAACAAAGAGGTGTACACATCTTAATAATGTAAGACAATCTGCAGCAGCGCTACCACAAGAAAAGGACTAGGCTTTTTCTCTCTCTCTCTCTCTCTCTCTCTCTCCTTGGTAACAAAGCCATCTCATGAAATAGACATTATATTGTTTGGTGTGTGGATTCCTCACTCGTGCATGTATGGGGTGTGTGTGTGTGTGTGTGTGTGTGCAAGTGTGTGTGTTGTCGTGTGTGTGTAACAGAAGATGGGCTGGGGTTTGTAGAATGAGCATCTCACGAGGATGGTTAAAATGACAAACAAATTTCACTTGCCAAAACCAGTCTCTCTCTCTCTTTTCTCTCTCCCTATGTTCTCCTCTCCCTCCTCCTGTCTTACTCTCACATACATATTGGTACAGAGGCATGTACTCACACAGACACACACACACACACACATTGATCTCCACTCGCTGCCATGTGATTGAACACACCTGCTTACTGCTGTCAGAGCATGTCAGTCAGAATTTTCCCCCAAATCCCAAATAATAAATAAAACACACTCATGAACACAAAACAATATCTAGGCAATATCCAGCTTCGCCACCTTGATGGTGTTACTGGTGTCAGGAATTTCATTGAGCGCGTCGCTCTCACACACACACAGAACAATTCAGTTTGACAGCTGGTTTTATTATTGATGTGATGGCTTATTCCTCTGAGGACTGCACTGACCTGTCTGTCACTATACGGTAACCTAAATCACAACAACCTAGAGTGGACAAGACACACACACACATAAATACCCATAAATACAGACACACAGAAGTGGGAAAGAAGATAGGCAGACTAATACACACACAGGCAGCATTAAGACAGGCGCATACACACACACACACACACACGCACACAGACACAAACAGAAAGAGACAATGACACTCTAAATAACCCTGAATCCAGGCGACATGGAGGAAAGTGACAACCGGTCCTCTCATCTCTGCAGGGTTGAAGGCGACTTGGATCCAATGCAATTACAAGCCTTTTCATTCAATCTCTGGAGAAAACCTTAACATCAAAACAAGCAATTAATTACCTTTTTATTTATTCAGTCTTACATCAGAGCAGGTCTTTCCTCACAGATTTCTTTCCTGTGTGTCGGGGCATGTGTACGCGCAAATGTGTGATTGTGAGTGTGTGTTTCATGCACGTGTATACGTGTGTGTTGGAATGTGTCTGCCTAGCTATGTGTGTCTGCTCACTCCAATATGCATATCACTATGGCAGGGAGGGGTTAGTGTGTTAAAACACTCAAGATGATGTAATCTGGCCATGGGGCCGCCCGCCGACATGCCTGCAGAGATGAGACCAGCGGAGAGACTGGAAAACCACAACCGCCATTAGCCTGGCTCAAACCAGCCCGGGCACACCGCCCCACTGCTCCAGAAACCACTGCTAAAACAAGAGCGGAGCAGGAGGGGATGGAGGAAACCACAGGAGACCATGGAGAGGTCAAGGAGGTAAGCAGTTCCCAGCGGAGCTTGATTTGAGGCTTGAAAATTTGAGCCCACACCCAAATCAAGACAGAGTAAAAAGAAAATGATAATACTCTGTGGAAAATTAATTATCGTTAATGCAGTTTTTTCAATACAAGACCCAACCTAACCCGATATTTGGCTCAATCCGACCCAATTTCAAGTTCTAACCTGGGAAGTTCCCTCTAATATTCTTGTAGTCCATCCACTGGTTCCAACTCAGTCTCCATCTTTCTTTCTCATGCCCCTACTTTTCTCTTTTCTCACAAAATGCATGGCATGAACGAGTATTTAAAGGTTAACTATCATTTAATCTAACCAAATTGGAGGACCGCCTTGGAGTGCATGTGAAACAGCTTCTCTCCTCGGATCTCATCTGGACAATTCTCCCACGACTCTCACCGCCAAACACACCGGCTACATTTCCCATGAGCCTTCTGGCCGACACAGAGGAGGCCCAGAGGTCAAGGCTGTGACATGGCCTGTCACTGTGAAATTAATAATGCAACAGGCGTGAAAGGAGGTAGCTTGTGTACTGTATGTGGACGAGAGTGTGTGGTGTTGTGGGGCGTTCCCAAATCAGTCAGACCACCTGATCTAACTGCACTCTCAGTAATAGTCGGCTGATCTGTGATCTGTATCTAAGTGCAAATTCATGTTTAGCTTGACAAGAGCTTACATTCCAATAGATTCCAGTAGATGCATTCCAGTAAGTGATATACCACATTAAGGACGCCTTGTAACTTCAGCCAGACAAGTTTGTTAAACCTCACTATACGTCACTTTGGCCTCTTAAACTGGGCCTACTTTCAGAACATGTTGCTTCTTCAGGGATGTGATTTTTAAGGTTTTACTTTCCATTACTTTCAAATTTGTTTCTAACGGGTGATTACTATCTTCCCTCTGTTTTCCTGCAATTTGGGTGTTCCTGATCACATAACACTACATTACATGACCTGTGGACGCTGTGTGCTGTGCAGTGGCTTTGCCTATTCTCCATCCCTTCCTTGAATTATAAAAGTCCTCCTGTGCCCTACCATCACCTCCCCCCCTTTTGGTCCAGACACATCAGGCCACACAATTGATTCAGCCTTTTGAAATACACCTACCAGTTGTTACAGGCTTTACATTAGTGGGATGAGAGGTAATTTGTTTACTGCCATTCTCTGAAGGAGCAGAAAGAGAGGAGAAAGGCAGCGGAGAGCCATTAGGATAATGCATTTTTTCCCTGCTATTGTCCCAGAAGAAGGACCCAAAGATCCCCATAGAAGCAAACAACAGCTGGAACGGAGACCTGCAATCCCTCAATTGAAAAGCCAATTGTGGTGCAACACAATTGCTTGAAGCCAAAGTATTACGATTAGGCTACCTGGATGCCATCTTGACCGAAAAGTTAATGTCTGGACCGCCGGGGGGAGTTTGGGCTCTGGGGTTTTTGTCACACATGACCGCTGCACTGCCCACAGCCACAGCAGTGAGAGCGTCTGAATGACTTAGCTGCTATGGCCAAGGACATGATGACGAGGCATGATTTTTTTTTGTCTCTTATTCCATTAAATGGTACATTAGCCTAAATGTACCTGAGAGGAAGGGGGGAGGAGGAGGAGGAGAACAGAAAAGGTGGAAGTGCCATAGGAGAAACAGCAGATGGAAGGGAACATAAAAGCAATATTATAGAGTTTCCAGATCGCTGGGCTACAAGCCGCTTCAATTACTTTTTTCTCATCCTATTTCCTCTGTCCTTCTCTCTCTCTCTCTCTCTCTCTCTAACTCTCTCTCCCCACTGGGAAACATAAAAGCGGTTGGTGGGCTTTTTTCTTTTCCTTCTCTTTTTAATATACACTTCTGATAATGGAAGATGGTGCATCCCGATCAGGCAGAGCAGCCCCCAGTCCAGGAAATGGGATTTGTCAAATGGCCACGGAGGCAGGCAGGATGTACGTGACGGCCCCAGGAGCCAGACATGCGAATGCACACACACACACCACACTTGATGTTTAGGCACGCATTTAATTCTCGCTCCTCTATTGTTTATTCATTGCTTCCTGGACCTGCACCGAGGATTGGAAAACACAGCAGAGAACATGGGGGGGAGATGATTGCTGTTTTCTTGCTTGGTGACATTTGTGTTCCTCGGAGAAACATACAGCACACAGCCAATTGCTCCAGGCAGGGCCCCACACATGTTTCAGAGTTTGTGCTTTAATAGGAGACAGTTGACTGCTGGTGGCGCTTTATAGTGGCGGGGCCCTTTGGAAACAACTCGTAAAGGGAAAAGATGGATCGCTTTATTCAGAGTGCAATAACAGAAAACACACAAAAAAGACAGCTCAGCCTCCTGCAGACACACACGCACACATACTCATAATTAAAACATCCGACTTTGATTCTCCGGGTCACACACACACTCACACATGCCTGGTGGTGAGGGTATGGAGGGAGATGGGGTTGGTGCTGTGGATTTAGCTACAGGAAACATTATCAGAGCACTTGCTTTGATTCAAAGTCACCATTTTAACAGCTGCCTAGTCTCCCTCACAGTTGTGTTACCATAGCTACTGAGAGCCAAAGCCCCGGGTACTTTTCCCACGTGTTTGTGAAAAATAATCGGCAATAATCAAGGCATGAAAAAAAGAATAAAACAATAAAATAGAAATTGACACACTTAATTATTTGCCTTTTGACGTCAGTCCCTCTCCGGTCCTCCACTTCACTTTTATGTCTCCCACTGATACCGCCACTATACAGTATAGCTGCATTTGAGATTGCTTTTGTGCTTGTAAACTTCTGAAAAGTTGCCCAATTGTGATTGCTAAGTGTATTAGCCATTGTAATGAAATGTATTACAAAGTTATAAGGCTCAAAGGTAGAAACCTGAAAGTTTATGGTCGATGGGTGATAAACGAGAAAGCTTTACACAGGCTGATTATCAAAACCAAGAACGCCAAGTCGATACTTGT
The DNA here is from genome assembly GCF_048128805.1 of Centroberyx gerrardi. NCBI lineage: Eukaryota > Metazoa > Chordata > Actinopteri > Beryciformes > Berycidae > Centroberyx > Centroberyx gerrardi. The sequence continues at coordinate 8,677,928 of NC_135998.1, read as the reverse complement.
GTCCTTGTGGAGAACGTTCTTCCCAAGTCGTCTTGGGGAGAACGTTCTTCTCATCAAAGTACACACAGAGAAGCTTCCTTGCAATTTGAGATGGACTGTGTGTTTCACATCGCATGCGTGATTAATTAAGACACACAGCTGTTAATTTCCCCACCTGTTAACCGGCTCTGTACTGCAGACTACACGCTGCTCGCCGTTGTCGCAATGAATCTTGGGGCTTTCAATTCGTTCTCGTCGGTCAAGTCTCCATCCGATGCATCCTCGATATTGTGAGGTTGGCAAGGAAACTTCCGGGGTTTCTATCCGTCCTCCTTCCTGTCATTCTTTTGTTTTGGAATCGTATTTCAGCGGTTAGATATTATGTAAAACGCGTCACGGAGGACACGAGAACGCACAAGAACACATATTGATAATACGCATTGCTACACTTTAAAGACCACGTGAAATGGCATCTTTACTTCTTTGATTTGATGTATTTCCTTTTGAAACAGGATGTTGGGGCGGGACATAATGCAGTAAGGGATCATTCAAAAGTCTAAACCAATGGAATATGAGTCAAGGAGAGAAAGGCAGTTTTATTTAATGGAGGGGCGGAGGAGCGGGATTGTTCAAAAATCTGTGATGGTTTTACTGGTTGGAATTTGTATTTATGCCTACTAGTGCAGCATGATGTCACCATTAAAGGTACTCTTTTTTCCAGGAAGTAAAGGTAATGTGAGTTCACTACATGGGGACTTTAAGGCATGCTGTAGGTCAAGACAGAGAATAAGAAGGGCAAAAAGTAGTAATGCACCATGGTGGTTTACCAAGGTTGCAATGTCACCCCCCCCCCCCCCCCCCCCGCCTTGTTCTTCTCTACAATATGAGAAGGATTAAACAAAACACAGCAGATTTAATCCCACTCAGGATATGGCCCCATGGCTCTGAAGGTAATAAGGGGACTCTGGCATGGTCGCTGAGGTCGAGATGAGAAACACACTTTTTTTTACTGCAGCAGTAATCTGTTGCAGACGACTAATTCATTCATGAGGCCATTTTTCCCACTGTTCAATTTCTCTGAGCCATAAGATACTTTATTAAGAGAGCTAAGCACAGCGGCTTTGTTCAGATAATACACCCAAGTGCTCCTATTAAAAGCTCATATGAATAACTTTGATAGAATACAAAAACCCAATGATTATCAGCTTTGGGACTGTTGTGAAACGTGACCCTGCTTTTTAAAACTGCCCATCAGCTTCAAGAGAATTCTAAATTATTTAAAGGGACGGATTCTAAAAACTGTTGGACATAAACTAATAAAAGCTTGTCTGAATCCAAGCGCAGAGTGCTTGGTAATAGCTTTAGGAAGCCTGATGCCTTACATGCTTTAGTTTGAAATCATTATCTGCACAAAGGGATAATACAATATGTTGACTTATTTACCCCAAAAGCCATGTTGCATGCATCAGACCTTTAGTAAATGGCATTTACAAATAAACATGTCTGCTTGGAACACTGGATGGTTGTGGCTTGCTGTATCAGGTAAATTCAGGTAAGTTACTTGTTTATTTATTTGCTTTTTTGTTTATTCACTCATAAATTATTTCATGCCATTTTCTCTAAATGCTTTAGAGACATGTTGGTGACTTTAAATTATTTTGTGCTGTTGGCAAATCACCTTAAAAGTGTAATAAATTCACTAAAAACATCTTTGCCTTCTTTCTTATACACCCACATTCTCATTACATCTAGCGCCTGTCTTGATAACTGTGGGTGTATTCTTTCTGTTCACAACAAAGCTTTGGTTGACAAGCCAATGACGGCCAATCACATATTGGGGGGGACCACGCATGTAAACTATAAACAGCATTGGACATGTTGGACAGATGCAAGCATATGAAACAATAGCATATGAAAGCAAGCATTACAAGTGAATAAAATGCAGTGGCCTTTTGCAGACAGTTGCTTATTTGAGTTGATTGAAGGAATAGGAGACACACGGTAGTCTACACATCGAGAACTGACAACGACTAAATAGGGAGGAAAACAAGGAAAAGGGAAAAATATATATATTTCAGCCAGTAAAGGGATAATATTCATAGATCTACAGATTTTGTTCCTCCTAGAGTCAAGAAAGGGAAGGTCTGTACAGGGCAACAAGGTTGAGGAACGGCTTAGTTGGAAGTCTAAAGACAATCAGCAGCTTGTAGGAAAAAAAGGGCTCAAAGGTAATTTACAATGGCAGTTTTTGTTGTCTGACACCAGGGTGTTTGTATTTATTGAACTATCATGGGGAAGTACTGTTGTATTGATGTATTGTTGTGTCTCTATGCCATTTTTACCACTGCAAATTCTACTCCACCCTGTCTTAAAGAGCCTTTATTGTGTCATTCTAACAATTCCAGTTTTAAATATATGGTATCATTTTGTCTATTTTAAGTGAAACTGTAGGTATTCTTATTAAATTGTCAGATACATTTTATCAAGCAATCAATCAATTCCTGTTACTGTCTAAACTCACATATTGTATTGTCCTTTGTGGCAAACCCCCATATAGCATCTACGTCAGCTAAAACAAACTATCAATACATTTGCAAATACTTTTACACTAAGGTCTCATATACACACACACACATACACACATACATATGGCACTATCACCTACCACAGCTTCCTCTCAGCATGCATGCACAGATAAACAGAGTCCTCTCATATTGCTTATCGCCCCTTCCTAGCCCTCAAAGCGTGACTCCCACTGGGATGCAATGCAGCTGCCTGGAGCAAATGCAGGTGCCTGTGAATGGACGAGGGCTCGCTGTGAATCCTAAGGGTGTAATAACAGTAGCGCTGTGGAGTAGAGAGGTTGGAGAGGCTGAGTCTAATTGGCAGGCCCGTGCACTCAGCAGTGTACTCATAAAGCCCGGGCTCTTCCTGAGGAAAAGGCTCATTTTGACCCAGGCAGGCGAGCAGGCGGCAGCAGGCTGCGGACAGGGCTGCACAGCTATGCAAACTGACTCCGTTCCAACTTCTCATGGCTCTACCTCTGTTCCCCATGCCTCTGACTGCAAGCTTGACACACACACACACACACACACACACACACACTCACGGTCTGCAGCCTGGAAAGGTCCTAGCTCACTACTATGTGTGCTGTGTTTGTGTAACTGTGCTTTTGTGCATGTTAGCTAGTGGGCTTAGGCTTCTGTGCTGCCGTGTGAATGACCAGTGTACAGACTGTTTGTTTGTGTGTATGTCTATGTGCGTGCATGTACTAGCATATGTGTATGACATCTCTATTTCTCCCTCCCAACCTCCCTCCCCACCTGGCAGAGCGAAAGCGGGGGACAGAGGCAGCTTTGTGTGTATGTGGCTGTAAGCAGCCGCACCAGCCGGCGTTTCCCTACTGTACTGAAAAAGATGGCTGTTTGTCTGCTGTCAGTCTGTCAATGTAACAGACAAAGGTTGCACAACTATTCAAAACAAATCTTGCAGAGAAATGCGTTTTGAGGGTGTACTGGTGGCTCAGTGGTCTAAGGCGCATACCATGTAACCGCATTGTCCTGGTTCGAGTCTGTCCCTCCCTCTCTCTTCCAGTCTTTCCTGTCTCTCTCTACTATGTACTATTTAATAAAGGTAAAAATGCCCAAAAAATCATCTTTAAAAAAAGAGAGAGAGAGAGAGAGAAATGTGTTTCAGCCAACCTACTACACAAGTTTTTAGAGCTCTTTCTTCGCTGAATTCTACACAGACTAATCAGTATTTTGTTTCCTTGCATATCCATCTGAGACACACATGCATGCATTTCGTCAGAGTACTTGCTGAAGGTGAAGGACACTTTGGCAGGGAAGGATACATCGCCCATGCTGTGCAGAATCCGTGCCCAACAATTTAAGCTGTGTATCAGACTGTAGCTAATCTTAGGCATTACATATCAAATTCTCCCTGGCACCACCATTTTTGTTAACATGTTAAAGCACTGAAACATTGAAACATTTTCAACAAGGATAAATAAACTGCAATAGGATTTTTGTCAGTATTGTGCAGACTGTTTTGAGCAGTGCTTATGTAACATATAAGGGTGACAGGACTCTCTGAACAGCATCAGTTGGCTCTCAAACAGCCACAACCCTCTGCCATATTCTATCTGGGTGGCTCGCTCTCTACCAGTGTCACAGAGGGACATCCATGTCCATTAGGCACTTGGTTCAGTGCAGAGTCCTGCTGCTGTGGACACCATGGACATAAAACTCTTACTCATAATAGATCTTGCCCTCACAGCAGTGGTGGCAGCATTTGCAGTCAGGGAATCATGCTTAAGTCAAGGCCGACCTCCACTTCCAGCCATTTACCCTCACCATCAGGGAGCCCCCAGAGCAAGAGAGCGCAATGAGAGGCGGGAGTGTGCAAGAGGAGGAGCGGCTCCTCCGCCTGGAGGGGCCGCCATTAAAAATAAATGAAAAGTACACTGAGATGCGCCACCTGTGGAGCGGAAAGCTTTCCCGGAAAACACAGAGAGCCCTATTCTGTTTGAACAAATCAAAGTGATCAAACAGTTTGCTGGGAAAAAAGAAGGGGGGAGGATTGAGGGTTGGAGGGAGAGAAAATGCTCCATGACAGATTTCATTCTCATGTGCAGATGATTTGTGGTGTGGCAGTGGAAGGACAGAGGCTTCGGCTCTCATTGATCTAACTGACTTGTTGCACTTGCATAAAGGAATGAAACGTGTAAAATCAGTGTAAAATTTTGTCCTATGTGACATATACAACTAAGTGGTCTAAGTGCACTCATCAATTGCAAAATAAAGGCTGAAGACGCCTTATTAGCCTTCAACTTTAGTCACTTTAGACCATTCTTCTCACATAAGGAACAGGAAATTATATCAGACAAACAGCTATAGGATGTTAAATACATGTGACATCCTGTTATCCTTGAACCATGTGTGCCAGTTTGCACTGTGAAACTTGGAAGTTGACAATATATCTCTCCAACAATGTCACTAGGACAAATTCCTGCACGTTTTGCACTGTGATTCTGATTCTGAACTGTGAGTTGTAGCGCCAGCCAAGTATCCATCCTCGCGCCATATGTTTTCCCCCAGATTGCCGCTTAAGTAGTTATGACAAAAGTTCAATCGGACAGGACAGACTGGGCCAAAAAAATAATGCCATCCACGTCGGAGGACAGGAAGAGGGAGAGAACAGAGGACGGACTAAGCCGGACGACCTCCACATTGCAATTTTGGCTGTGCAGTTTGTACACTGGAAAAGGAAATCATTCCAGAGGCAATATATCCACAGTGGGAGAGTAGAGCAACTCACTGGAGAAGCTTGGGAGCAGCTGGAGTTCAAACAAAACATATTACTCAAGAAAATGCTTCATTTCAGATTGTGGTGAGAAAAATATTGAATTCATTATGAAGGCATTGGATTTTTGTTTTTTTGGACAGAATAGAACCTGAAATTAGAGTTTTGACGCAGTTTTCAAAGCACACGTTCTTAACATGCTGTTCCCTTCAACCAAACTGACTTTTCAGGCTCAGAATACATGGACGACTTTGAATCAAATATAGATATATATATAACGTTATATAACAATATAAAAGTTTTCACCCAACTTGGTAATTCAATTCAACGTGTGGGTCAGTGATCTTTGACATCTGCGTGAGTGACAGGGCACCCAAACAGCCGTGAGGAGTGTCTGGCCTGTGTCCATCTCTGTGTTTGTTCCTGTCTATCTTCGTGCTCCTGTTCTCTCTCCTGTCTGCCCCGGCTGCTCCACAGGGGGTGTCAAGAGGGAACATTTCCCTCAGGACTGATGTGCTCTCAAGCAGATCGCTGGCTGCGTATTAAGGAAATATGCGGCAGCACCGCACCTATCACTTCCAGTAGAAAGAACATAATTAGGAGACAACCGTTTCCAACTGAATGATTTTTTTAAGAGGGTGGCAATTGCTTTTGTAATAATAGCTAGTCTAGTTGTGGTTGTATCTGTGTAATAACCCAGGCTGGGCGGTTTACATGTGTGTAGGATTACATGTAACACGATTATAATAATCTAATTACAAAAAAGGACAACTGCTAAAGACTAAAGAAAACACAATAATCAAATTACATATATTTTTATTTATTTATTTGAATTAATGTTTGAAGATAAAATTGCATTCAGATTATGAGACTATAGACATTAAAATATGCCCAGGGACTGCAGATGAAATTTATCTTTCTAGCTAATTCTGGGGATAACTGTCCATTATCCCTGTTAAATAAATAAAATAAATAAAATGAATTAAATTAAATAAATAAAATATACATTCAGGATTCATTCACTGTGTCTTCAGGCAGCATGGTATGATGCTATGATGAGTGTCCAGCAGTGCTTTGGGCCAGTGTACAATGAGGTCGTTGTACTGTCTGGGATACTGTCTGCAGATTCATGAAACACGTTATGAGTAATAAGGAACAAGGACATAACTGAGGCTATGGTGGCTTAGTGTGCAGAGGCGTGTGCATTGAATTGGTGCCGTTTCTTAGTCATAGTCTACTGTAGGGTTCAAAGGATATGGATTTTTGAAGAGCGATATTGAATATCCTTAAATTTGCCAATTTTCATGCCAAATGCCAGATTCAGTGTTTCCCCCACAGCTGTGCTCTTATCAAGGCAAAAAAGCCTCTGAGCAGGTAACCAACCGCATTAAGACTATCATGGGACACAAAAACTCTCCACTGAAACTGTGACTAATGAAATTATCTTAGTTGGGTTGGCAGCTCCTTAAGGCAACATGACCCGCCGTACCTATTCAATGGTAGGGGAAAACTGTGGCATACATTAAGCCTTGAAATGAAGAATTAATAAATTTAAAAAAACTCCATCATAGTGGAAGTGGATGACACTGGTTGGCTGATATCTTATATTTAATAAAAGACCAATATCAACTCAATATATCAGCCTAACCCTAGTCTACTCAGTCATTAATTCAAGATGGGCACAATTATGTATTACATCTAGTTGATGCTGATTACATTTTTCAAATTAAAGTCTGTAAATTGGGACAAACAGTTTCGCTTATTGGCACATTCTACAGATATAGGGAACAAAGTAACCACATTATTTAACTGTGTTTGGGGTATTACACTGCATTAAATCACTGATTACAATTTTAGGCAGGTAATCGTTCATCTGTAATACATCACATTTTGATGATATTTTGAATGTATCCTTCCCATGGCTTGGTAATAACTGCAGATGCTACCAAAGCAACAGTATAGCATCAACAATCCTACAACAACGAAGGCATGAAATGCGAGTTGATTGAGTTTTCTCTCATGGCAAAAATATGTCAATGTAACCACAAAGCAAGGAACAAAAGCAATTTTGGATAAATAAAGCCAGAACTAATTTCCTCTATACCTACTGTACCATGAGTCTACTTTATCTAGCTGGCTCTTTCTCTTCAGTGTCTGATAAGAAAAGAGGGGTGGCTCATCTCTCTCTCTCTCATCCCTCTCCTGTCTCCTCCCTGCCACTCACACTGGGCCTGAGAATGAGTCCTTATCTGCTGTCTGTGTGCGGGCTAGGCGCACACACACACACACACACACACACACATACCTACACACACACACACACAAACACACACGGGACCAGCATAACAAGCAGAACCGCCTGAGAGATGGACCGTAGAGATACCATACAAGCGAGCAGGAATACATTAATAGTCAAGTGAGATGAACCATGCAATATTAATCAGAGCATTATCAGACATCATCTCAGATTGACTCTCACATGCCGAGGAGCTGCATAGAAATGCATACACATATCTCCTGAATGAACCTTAAGGAGGCCTCCGGAGGATGTATTTGAGTGTAATTACTTTAAAGGAAAATGAAGGGAGATTACTTTTCTCGCTGTAAGTTTACTGGTAGATATACAGTCAGGACGTTATAGCTCTACACGCCTATTCTTTGCAGAGCCGGAGAGTCCTGTTGTGTTAACCTATAAGCACTGAGCCATCTGCGAGGGGAATGAAGTGTCACATGTGAGCCTCCAAGGGGTTAAACTACTGAAATGAAGCAAAGCAGCGTGTGCAAGATGTCATGTCCCCATAGCATGCCCCCACACCCCCTCAACACACACACAAACACACACACACACACACACACACACACACACACACAAACACATTACCAGCTAGTTCATGCATCAGCAGTGGCAGTGGGGTGACATTGGTCCGGTGGCGAGGAGGGGGAGTGGCTTTAGCCTATAGAAATGGGACTCAAAAAAAAAAAAACGAACCTGTGTCTCCAAGCACTGACCTTGATGAGAACATGCCTACACATTTTTAACACATCTGTGTTCTTCTGTAAGTCTGTATGTGTGTCTTCTTTGGGACAACACACACTTTGTCACACAACATACTGTATGTTAATGGAAATACATTTGAACACGTGTTGCTATTGACATACAGTATGGTGTGTTGAAAAGTAACACCAAGTGCATGTTGTCCCAAAGAAGACACACAGATGTGTTCAAAATGACACCTCCTGTGTAAGAGTGTATGAGGTACGTCACTCCTGTGTTTTTCATTTAAACTGTTTGTGTGTTGTGTGTTGTTGTGTGTAGTTTGGATTGCATTTGAAATGCATCGTGTAACAGTAAAGTTGTATGAACCTCATGCAACTCGCAAGTTGCGTGAATAGTTTGACCGTGTAACACCGGCCTAAGCAAGTGATGACAGGTGGCTTAACGCAACCTGACCTCTTGTATCTCAGTAGTTTGCTGAAAATTCAGGCCCGCACATTCACAACTCCACAGACAGAAAACATAAGAGGGGGCAAGGGAAGACTGGTGAAAAAAGAGGTAGTCTTTGCCAGTCAAGCTTTCACATTTTGGAGTGAGTGAGGCCAGTATCTGAGTTGCAGATATGCACACAGGATCAGGATGTTTTATGTCCCGTCTTCCTTGTGATCCTTCTCTGCTGGCCTCCAGGTTCAGGTGGGCCAAATCGGCTGGCATTTATTTGAGAGGGAGGGGGTGTGGGGGTGGAGGAGGGTGTGGGGTAGTAGCCCACAGCATGCTACACCTCACACCCTGCGTGTGTGTGTGTCTGCAGGAAGGTGGTGACCAGCAGTAACCTGCTCGGACAGCAGCGGCACCGAGGGATCAGGATGAGACTGCTGTTCCTTATCATTGTCACCTCTGGGGGAGCAGGCTGTGTGTCTGCGTGTGTGTGTGTGTGTGTGTGTGTGTCAGGTTAAGTGGTGACAATCTTAGGAAAGAAAACTCCACACTTAGATACTCTTACACTGTTATATATTATCAATTTGTGATTTTCAACAGTTATTTTGTGACAATATATAGTATTTACTTTTCTGGTTTACTCGCTTTCCCTCAGCCTGCCTCGTCTACTTCTACTTCAGTTAGTGATTTCCTACATCTCCCAGAATGCCTTTCGACAAACCCCCACAGAACAGGTGTGAACTTATTCCATTCATCTACGGTTACACATGTAAGTGGAGAAAGTAATAGAGATAGCAATTGTATAGTAAGAGCAAGAAAGTTAGTTTTTCCAGTCAGGAAAAAGCGAGAGTCGCACCCCGCAATGTGTCTTGTTGCTGCATTCCACTCTGGTCTATTGAGGCTACTGTGAAATTGGTCTCTCTGCCTCTTCTACAATGGGTTTCTCCCTGTATGATTGTTGAATGTCGGCGCAAAATGGTGAGTATAGAAAGAAGCCTTTTCTTCTTTGATTCTAAGGGACTGACATCAAAACCTGACGTTTACCGTTGATGTTTTAGATAGCTGAAAGTGTGTGATTTTTCTGCTATCAAACTCCATTGTAGCTGTGCTGGAAAAATCTCAATGTAATGTCACATCATCTACATTTGGCCTGCTATCCATGGGAATATGAAAAATACACCAGCAAACAACAAAATGGGCCCAGAAAGGGAAGGTACATCACCAAAAGCTGTTTTCTAACAATCTTTTAGGGTAGATTTCTCCTTTAACATCTTCAAATGATACATTTATTGTGCCTATAGATACTGGACTTAGTGTCTTGTGTGTGTGTGTGTATGTGTGTGTGTGTGTGTGTGTGTGTGTGTGTGTGTGTGTGTGTGTGCCTATGTTTATGTGGTAACACTCTTAACACCTAAAAATACCTTCAAATGATAGAGCACTAAGGGAAGTCAGGTTAACACTCTTATGCCTTAAACATACTGTATTGCCATAGTTTACTGCATGCTGTGGATCCATATGTGGGCAGAACCTTCTCTGAGAAACAAAGACAACAAACAAACAAACAAATAATTTAATTTCGCACTGGATTAGAGGCTGTATCTGTGACTCATATAGACTCAATCAGAATGCTTGTGAACAAAGTCATCCCAGCTCTGCAGGCTAGAAAACAAACCTGAAAGCCTGTTGAATCATGTTGGAGGAAAATCTAAAGAAATCTAAAAGAAAATACAAATGCCAGATATAGCTTCTGTGCAAAGTTAGGTTAATTTTCTTACAGACTCACCCACACAAAAGCACGGCTTCGGAGGATTATCTGGCTTTGATGAAATTCATACTTGCACTGCACTGCTGCTGCCGGTGCCAAAATCATTGTTGCTAGCTACTAGTGTACCACTGATAGAAAAAACAACACAGTTTGATAAAATGCTTCATATTGAGACATCCTGCTCATATTTCAGTTACTCCACTGGCTTGTTTACATGCTAAGTCACATAAATAATTACACTTAATCCGATGTGTCCGCAGTTTTTTACCCGGAAGTTAGCCTAGATTTTTGTTGTCGGGACGTCAAGTTGATTAGCTCAAGTCATTCCACAAAATAAACCAAAAAAGAGCACAAGACCAAATATGCATGATGCGATTAGTGGCACACACATGCCTTTCAGGCGTGTTTCTACGAGCAGAGAGGGGAAATACAGCTTCCCAATACATACGGTTGGTTGACTTAAAATGAACTGCAATAACCCAACGACGCAACAACCCCTGAATCCAAAATCAGCTGGCACTTAGTCTGAGAGTGACAATGTGAAAGTAGAAAGGAGAAAACATAACAGAGAAATATGACACCGTGATCCTTGCTTTATTAATCTAATTAATCCAAGCCTGTATAGACTTCCAGGCATTGTGGCCTTCTGTCTGGAAATTATGTTTCAATATTGTATGTGTGTGTGTGTGTGTGTGTGCCTGTGTGGAAGAGAGAGTGAAAATTAAATAAATAAATAAATGAATACAATGGGAAATGATTAGATCAGAAAGTAGATTGCCAAGTTTCTTATTGTCTAGGCCGCCTGCCTTGCCGCCTATCACAGGTAACCAAGGTAACCGAGCCACACTGAATACGCTGATTCTTGATTCAAAGGCACTTTCACTTGGATTTTTCTGTTCCAAAGCCTGGTGACAAAAATTGAAGTCAGCACAATCAAGCAGGAAGGAAACCCCTTTGGATTGACTTGTAGCACACACCAAAAAACATCGATCTTACCGAGTCATTTAATCTTGTATTCAGTTATTCATATTTTTCTGAAACCAATTAAGGAGATAGTAAATGGGATGAGATCATTAAAGTTGGTTCTGGTTCAACTTGTTTCAGTTTTTTTTCCTGAATCTAGTGAGAAACACAGGAAACAACTGGAGAGATCAAGATTGGTGGAATGGAAGATTTTTGTTTTTTGCTTGTTTAAAGAAAAGTAATATTTTAATACATAGATTGAGGAATAATACTAAGATTTTAAGCGACTTGTTAAGAATAATGTTTTTGCACTGTGTATTTCTTACACACTCTTTATGTCTCAATGCTTCATAACTATGTTTACTTCTCTGTATCTGGTCCTAGTTAAGGTCACATGGTGTGCTGTTTGGATTATTTTGTTTTCTGTTTTTTTAACCTGCCTGTCAGTCAGTATTTGCCAGTACTTTTCATATACTAATATGGATCTGGAACCAAATACTCAAAGGCCATACTGAGCTGTACGGCAAAATAACAGATGAAGAAAACAGAAGGCGTACGCTCCTCTCTCTCTTTCACCCGACTCCTGTGCAGATCCATCTCCTCCTATCGGCTCTCCCAGCGCTCTAAAGAGTCATTTCCCCACTCCTTCAGAAGCCTCCGCTTGAAAGGATCCCATAAGAAACTGCCATTTATATATAAATTCCATATTCACGCCTTCAGACTTATCGTTTTCTTTTACTTCTCCATCACAGAGGCAGAAGAAGTAATTTAGTGATGGAATATGGAGAGCGTCGGCCGGTGGGAGATAAAGATGTCTGAGCCTCTTCCCTACGGGGGAAAAGGACGGGATTGCTTTTTCGCAGACGGGCTTTGGTTTACTGCCTCACCAACGCAAGGTGGTGATGACTGGTGAGCCGTATACTGTTAGAGCTATTAAACGTCCAAATCTCGCACTTCATAAGCTGTCAGGACAGAACTGGCAAGTGATACAGAAAGTATGCAACATGGTTTCAACCAACTATCTGTCTAGGGATGTGTATGCCTGACTTACATACTGATAAAACCCCAAGTCCTGCAGCAATTCAATGGAAAAATTCAATCTATCAGTCTATAAATCAGATTTTATAGCTAATCTCAATTTTTAGTCCTGTTAGACAAATAGGATTGAAGAGTAGTCGAGACACCTGTGCACAGCCACTTATAGTCAGGTGCTGGTTAGTCGCAGGAATACAAAATAGCCCGTATAAAGAAATTATCCAACCGTACACTGTGAGGCTTTCCTGACAATATACTCACATCTTTATTTTTCTCATTGCATTTGCAAAATAGGCAGCGAACAACACATTTCGCTTGTTGCTTCCTCAGGTTCGCTTACTGGTTGCACCAATCCATCACAGGTGTTTAAAAAGACTCGGGTCTAAATGACATGACTTGACATGATCCCACCATCAAGTAGGATTGTTAGAATATGATAAAACAATGCAATAGGAAGTCCTATAGGATTCAGACATTAGGTCTTTCCACATGGTATCGACATCTGATGATTTTCTGACAAGACATTCAGCTAAGAGTAAAGCTGGGCAATCTGTCCCTCTCATCCAAAATCTTAATTTAAAAAATGTAGCCGATTACTCTATTGTTGCAAACTGGAGGATGCTCCCATCCTGGTATTGAGTAGTGCAGAGGAGAGAGTGGTCCTGCTAATTGATCAGATATGAGGCGCTGGGCCTGTGTGTGTCTCTGTTGTTCTAGCTGCAAGATAATCATGATCCATTTCCCAGCGCACCATCCAGGGCCAAGACGTTGCCTCCTAATTCAATCCATCGAACTGGGTTTTGTCTGGCCAGATAAGTGCTGTAATTAATTATATTAGAGGGGGAAACTTCATTAGCTGGCTAGACCTCGGCTTCGACACACCTCGGCCTGAGCAGCCCATACATAAACAGCATGAGCACAGAAAGATAACCGTAGAAACATACACACACGCTAAACCAAAGTGGGAAAACACTCAGAAACAGTTTAATTGTGAAAAGCTTCATGGCTCATGCAACTGTTGGTGAAAATTAGTTCCCAATCACTGTCTTGGGCAAAAAAAAAAGATATATATATAATTTTGCATTCTCTTTGAAATGATCAAAACACATAATCTAGGATAAAGTCAAAAGAAATGTTTATGAATGAGGCCCCATGCCTTTTATCCTTTTGCTACTCCATCTTCAAAAAGACCCTCGACTATATCATCATGCGTGGAGAGAGTGGAGAGTAGGCGCTGGGAAAGTGGAGGACTGGGAGAGATCAGTGGAAGAGTCATAGGCTACAGGACATGTACAAACTGATGCACAAAAATATGCAGAGAAATAAATATACCTACTATGGATGGGACGAAATGCTTATTTCATGATACGATTCGATACGCGATATGGGGTTCATGATTTGATACAACCACAAAACTGTGTAATAAATAAAAGTTCAATGACAACAAAGTGTGACTGTGCAGACGTATGTTTATTTCTGAGCAACAAATCTTTCTAGCAATGGCATTCGCTTGCTAGAATGTAAACAACAAATTAAAAATGTCATTACAAAGTGTAAATAATATCATTTGGATGGAGAGCTTGTGAAATTGCGATGGGCAAGCTGTCTCATTTGTGATTACTACAGCAGAATAAAATGGAGCTAATATCGCGATTCACTTTTCTGCCCAACTATTGTCGCATTTTTGTATTGCGATATATTGAATTTAGATATATTGTCCCATCCTACTGTATTCAGACTACAGTACAATCCTGCATAATCACAAAAATGCATAAACACAAATGATTAAAACTATGCAGCTCATAAAGAGGCATAGCTCTTAGCGGCATGTCATGCTATCTTATCCTCAGCATGACTCAGCGCAGCATCATCATGTACTTTCTGTACCGCACGGGAACATTTTGTATTCGATCCTAGCAAACACAAAGTCCTACACACAGGCTTGAATCATATACATACAGTACATTAAGTGTCACACAGGATCAGAAACATGTATGAAGAAATGTACCGCGTGTGCCAAGCTCGGTGGGGAAGTGAGGGTCAGAGGTCAGGAGTGCCACAGGGACGGACCGAGGGTCCTGTGACTACAACAGGGCCGGGGAGGGGAGAGGCACACATGGGCGCTGACCCGTACAGGAACACTGACCCCTCTGGTAAGGACTGTTCCAAAAGCCAGTCGGCCCAGACACTGACAAGGCTGCTGCTCAAACACATCAGTGGATCCAGAATGTGTGCCATATGCACACTTAAGGAAAAATGTGGTTGTTCATGTCATGTCAGGCTTGGAAGAGAGCTTTAAATGAAAAAAGTATGTACATTTTTTGAGGTGAGTATATACAATTTTGAGGTGAAATATTCTTATAAGCTTCATGTTTTCATTTTATCTACACAAATTATCAATATAGTTTTTTCCTCTTTCTGTGTTTCATTATTGTAATGGTGCCAATGCCAAATAAACCAGAATAATAAAAAAATAAATCAATGAAAATAAATAGAAATGAAAACAAAAATGAAGAACAAAAGTGAACTGGATAAGACTACATGAAACAAAACTCACCTTGTCCTGTAAACAGGCAAAATCTGGTTTTGAATGTAGCTTACTAGATTTTATCTCCAGTCTGTTACCGGTGGAGATGGCTGATCAAAGCTCAACTTGATGCCAGATTTGGTAGATACAAAGCCATATTATTCCTGTTTATAAACAAACAAACTTGCTATTCAACTAAAGCGATCTTCAAAGCCAGATGCTAGTGAGGTCTTAAAAAGCCACATCTTTCACTGTTGAGGAGCAAAGTGAGCGAGTGAGAGAAAATGGGAAGACAAAAGAGAGATCATGGATGGGCAATCATGTGCCATGGAGGGCCCGAGAGTGTGCAGGTTTTCATTTCAACCAAAGACTACAGCAAGTCAATTTTATTGTCCCAGATGGGCGATCTGAAAAACAAGTCACAACATAAAATACATAGTACCACAAAAGAACAGTGACAAAGGTGACTCACACCTCTGCACAAGAGTTCATTCAAGATCCATGAAAATAGTGAGTGAAAGGTCCAGACCAGGGATTTCCTCCTGCTCCTCCTCCCCATCATCATCATCTGTACAATATCTGATTTGTGTATATAATGTGTGTATAATGTATAATGTGTAATATCTCATGTATATAATGTAACCTGTTACACCAACAACTCATATTTACTCCAGCATCTTTGCACTCTGCACCATTGCACTATTGCCCTAGTGTTGTTTACGTTGTACATAGTAGTTAAATGTTTAGGTTTACCTCTGTTCATCTTGTTGTCCTTGTTTTTAGCTATATATTTATTATGTGTAAGTACATTGAGAGCAACGAAAAACCGGAGTCAAATTCCTTGTATGTGTACATACTTGGCCAATAAAGCTGATTCTGATTCTGATTCTGATTCTGATCATCGTCACCATCATCACAGGAGTACTAAACTCAGCGACATCACCAAACAACATTACCTTTGCCAGTGTAATATACAGTACATCAACATTAACTATACAAGAGTATCAGTGCATTATCATCATCAACCTCACTGGAAGAACACTGTCATCCTCACCAAGCAACGTCGCTACTAGCAATATAATATATGATCCAGCATGAAGACCTGACTGCCACTGATCATCAGCAGGTGATCTCACTGATTATCACACCTTCAACCAGAGAGGGGGAACTAATCAGTGAAATCTATCCATCCATCCATCCTTTTCTATATATTATTCCTATTCAGGGTCACAGGGAGGCTGGAGCCTATCCCTGCATGCATTGGGTGGAAGGCAGGGAAACACCCTGGGCAGGTCGCCACTCCATCGCAGGGTTCGGTGAAATCTGAGTCTCCATGTATGAGAAACAGTCTAGAATTCGGAATTTGTTCTGAGACAAACACCTACATCTTTCACAAAAAGGGTCAGGGTGCAGAGGCAGCCAGGAGCAGCACACCTTGATCAGGTGTGTGTTCAGTGTCTCTCTCTACACGGGACACTTCAACAGGAACAGACACATAGGCTGTTGCAGGGATCAGACAGTCAGTTTAAATTTAAACACAGTTTCATGACCCACGAGCAACAAACAAACAGCGCGGCATAGCAGCCCCGTAACAATTACTGAAACCTGATGAACTCCTGGGGCACAAGGCCTTGTTCTGCAAACACTATATTAATGACACAAGTACACAAGATAGATCAACAGCTGGACTTGCAGGATCAATAAGATATTCAGCCAGCGGCTCCATAGTCAGCTGAACAGCGGTGCGGCCCTACTTGTTTATTCAGAGGAGCAAGGGCTTGTTTGGCTATAATGAGCTTCCTCGTTAAGGTATGGAAGAACGGACTGGAGGAGAATGAGCGGGGGAGAAAGTGTGAGTCGGAGGGGTATGTGTGTGTGTGTGTGTGTGTGTGTGTGTGTGTGTGTGTGTGTGTGTGAGTGTAAGAGAGAGAGATGCTGTAGATAGAAAGAGGGTTTGGTGTGTGCGGTGTGTGTAATGTGCATATTCTGTATGTTTGTGTGTTAGAGCTGAACAAAAAAAAACAGAAAAAAATGGAAATAGAAACAAATAGAAACAGGTAGTCTTCGGTTCATGAATTAAGTACAATATTGGTGAAAACCTTTCATAATACTCAAACTCAGTAAATCCTGCACACTGACATCTATTTTTCTTTTAACAAAATCAAAACTTAAAACTATTTGAAAGTTCTAAAAAAATGTATGACCAGAAAAACTTGCGATGATATGCATCGCAGTTTAAATCGCAATTGCAATATTCTGTCAAATAATCAAATTATCACAATAAGATTTTTTTCTTTCAGCCCTGTTGTGTATGTGGTTTGGTGTGCAAGAAACAGTAGGACTCTCGGTGTATGGAAAGTGATTAGAATTGCCACAGAGCTGGATCATTGATCCAGTAGTCTGCACCGTCTCTGATAACACTCCACTGTCTTCCTCTTTCTCTGCTCCTCTCTTTGTCTCTCACTCTATCTCTTTTTCTCTCTCTCACTGTCTTTGTTTAGCTGTTTCCTTCCCTTTCTGTATCTCTTTCTTTCACTCTTGCCTCTCCTCTCTCTCTCTCTCTCTCTCTCTCTCTCTCTCTCTCTCTCTCTCTCTCTCTCTCTGTGTGTCTTCCTGAGAGTCAGTCAGTCATTTGGGATGATGTTGGGGATGAAAGAGGGGGTGGGGGTGGGGTGGGGGGGGGAGCAGGGCTGTGTGCAGGAATCGATTGTTAAATGGTGGAAAGGGGAGAGACTAACTGGAGCTACAGGCAGAATTACTCCGGCCCCACTGGGGGAGCGCTGGGATTCCTCTCCTGCTGGAATCCTGCACAGTGCACACACACACACACTTGCGGATAAACACACACACACACACACCGCACTCTACACACACATGCTCAAGGACAGGGCATGGGCATCAATAGTGAGAGGTGGAGAGTGGTCAGGATTAACAGTGAATACAGCGGAAGGATAAATCCACAAACTATGGTGTATTTTTACCCTCAGCATCCCTGGCCTAATATATAATGCAGCCCCGCCTCTGGAGCTCACCAAAACAAGACCGCCATGCTGCAAGGTCACATTCAAACCGAGAAAAGCTGTTGAGCGGTAATCCAATCAGAAAGTCAGAAATGTCCTACCTGGCCATAAACAAGCGAGTCAGAGGTCGAACCGTTTGGGAGGGGAGAGAATCCACTCAACTTTACAATCAGATTTGCTGGAGAGCTGAAAGTAGGCTACCGATGTCTATAAGGGATTCCAGGGCTATCTATAGTGTGTGTGCAATGATAACCCACTGTGCAATAAAGTCTCTATTCCACAAGGTTTTACAGGATGGATCTCATAAGGGAAATTATTCATTCTGACAGCCGCTCTAAATCTACTTCTTCTCTCTAAAGCCTCTCTCTCTTTTTATGTCTACCTTTCTTACCTTATCTCTTTCTCTATCTCTCATTCCAAAATATGCACAACTATGTGTTTTTCCAATGCATTTATTATTTATTTAGTTCAGTTTTAGTTTTTATTACCTCCGCCAACAGAGTTGGATGGCGGTTATGTTTTCGCCCCACTCCGTCTGTTTGCTTGTTTGTCTGTTAGCAGGATAACTCCAAAAGTTATGAATGCACAAAACTTTGTGGAAAGATTGGTCACAGCGCAAGGAAGACCTGATCAACTTGTCATGCCAATTGGCCAAAGAGGGGTGTGGCAGTGAGCATGGCTTCTCATAAAATATATAATATAACGTACCAACGGATTTTGCGTAACACCATCAAACTTTGTGGCCAATCAGCAGACAGAAGAAGAGGCAAATCATCCATTATTGACCCAATCAAACAACATGGAGGCACAGGAGAGCTCATTTCAGGTCATTTCAAATATAGAGCTGATTGGCCATGTGGTGTTGCAATAATCAGCTAAAATGCTTAAAAGTGGCTAGAGTCTGAACAGGCAGATCTCATGTCCCATCTCAGGTCCAGTCATGAAAATGTGTGTATCTGCTGATGTGAAAGTTGGTAATGTGGCATGGAAGAAATTATTAACTTTTGGTGAAAATCTGTGACATGTGGAACTGGCATATATTGACAATTGCACAGTGTAGGCGGAGGTATGCGCTCTACTGAGTCCCTAGTTTTTAAGTTATTAAGTCTTTTTGACACCTAATAATTTAATTTCAGTTTTACTTTACAATAATAACCTTGGTCTGCGCACATCCCTTTTATGAAAAGTGCTCTGTTGAGATCGACCTGTCAAGGGGAATGTTAAACTGTAGCGCCACAGGACATAAATGAAAGGGAGAGAGAGAGAGAGAAGAAATACTCTGTGTTAGCAGAGACTCATCTCTAGGTTGTGTCGTGACACTTGGCTAAAAGACTTATTGACGGAGTGCCTACATAATTGTAATCGAAGGTTCACTGCTAAAAGGACAGCAAACACTTGAGGACACTGTGGCTCTCAGTGCCAAGACTGGAGACAGCAGTCAACCACTTTGGACTTTGACAGTCGGCGGGGAGCTTTAGCGTGGCACCTGAGGCCCGGCGCTCCCCAGGGGGAAGCAGCCAGGGGGACCGTGGGACTTTCAAGCTGACAGGAGTCTATGTGGGATATGCCACCTTGACAGGTCACAGCTTTTCTCCACAGCTCACTGGCTTTAAAGTATTTACCTGCTATATCTCTATTCTCACTAGATTTGAATGTGTCACCATGGCACTGAAGTAATTCCCATCACTCTTTTCTTAAAGTGATGTTAAACTTTGGTAGTACCTTGGGTTGTGTAGCTTCCTGGACATGATATAACCACAATATCTCTGTTATAATCTCTGTTATCTGTTGCTCTGGGGCTCCAGTAGAGACGATTGGAGAATTGTGTTTTTTTTCTCTCTCCATTTACTGCCATTGTATGGCTAAACAGGTCTCAAAATCACACTTCTAGCACAATAACGAACACAAACATAGCAGATTCTGACAATATATATAAAAAAAACTAGTCATGTTGCAGAATTGTGGTTAAGTGAATCACTTTCTTTATGTTTATTGAACTTTTCAGTTTGAACAAGTGTAACACCGAAATCCGTTCGGAGGAAACTTATGCCGATGGAACAAAGAAAATAATACATTTACCAATAATGGTAAATAGGTGAAAACAAGTGAGAGACTCATTTTTTATATATTGGCAGAATCTGCTTTGTCAGTCCTGTCTCCCACCTTTTTTTGCCTATTTACAGTTATTGATAAAAGTACTATTTTCTTTGTTCCATCGGCATAAGTTTCCTCATTGTCTCTAATATTGACCCCGCTAATCAAGCAAATCTCTCCAACAACCACACTCAACAAAAAGAACAAGGAACAAAGGGAAACAACTGCCCAGGACCAGAAACGACAGAGGGATGTGAGAGAGAGCGAGAGTGTTTTCCTAAATTAATTCCTAAAGGCCTCCTGTTCATCTCCTTCTGTCAGGCCGTATCTCTACGTTATTTTGGGTCTGCAGATTTGGCCGTAATACTGCAGGGCTCAATTAGCTACAGTGAGAGGAGGCTGTTAAAAACACAGCCATGGTGAGGCCAGCCACTCGGTGCTGCGTGGCTCCAAAACCCTGGCTCACACACAGAGGAAAAGATTTCACTTCAAACACACAGGACTTCAATGGAGAGTCACACAGTGTACCTCACACAAAAAGAGAAGAAGGGAAGAGCAAAGAGAAGACAGAGAAGAAAAGGGAAAAATCATCATAGCAGGTGTTGATTGATTTTGTTATTCCGGAGCATGTTGCCCGTTGCCACCCTGCACTAACTTACATCAAGTTGGCAGCAGGGTGGCAATGGCTTGGTTCTGCTGTAAGCTGGCATGGTGCCACAGGAACACTCAGTCCTAGCCTGAGGGTACAGCAGCGCGTGTAAAACATTTTTATCT
The DNA here is from genome assembly GCF_048128805.1 of Centroberyx gerrardi. Taxonomy (NCBI): domain Eukaryota; kingdom Metazoa; phylum Chordata; class Actinopteri; order Beryciformes; family Berycidae; genus Centroberyx; species Centroberyx gerrardi. The sequence goes on along the minus strand of NC_135998.1, from coordinate 8,657,034 downwards.
CCCATTTCCACTGTCTTGCCACCACATAATTGTCCAGTGTGTGAAAGATTGGGAGGTGTGGTCGCTTACTTCTACTCCTCCTCCCCCTCTTCTCTCTTGCCTCTCTGTACTCGTCTTCCTCCACATCCAACCCAAGGAAAGTCAGTCAGAGATAAAACTCCAATGGCAGTACAAAGAAGAGAGAAAATAACAAGAGTAGACAGCCAGTGTAATGCTGGGACTTTTAATGAGATAATTACATGAAATACATAAGTACAAATACATGCATTATGTGTTTTGTACTTATGTATTTCAATGCATATTGTGTGTATTTGTTTTCCTTTATATAATGTAAACACATGCACATGCAACACGCGCAAGTATTAGTGTATCTATCTATCTACCTCTCCATCTATCTATCTATCTATCTATCTATCTATCTATCTACCTACCTGTCCATCTGTCTGTCTGTCTGTCTGTCTATCTTTCTTTCCATCTTTCTATGTGTTAACTTTATTAACTTTTTTATTAAATTTTATAATGTTAATATGATAAAAGTTCAAGTTAAAATTCTTGGCACTGCGATGTTTGCGTCTCTCCCTCTGCCCCCCAGCTGTCCCATGACTCATCCTGTCCCTCTGATGTGTTGTGTCTGTGATGGGATGATGTGATGCTGCATTAGCCTCAGTGCGGCGTTTCGTTGATGTCATGGTTTGTCCTCTACGCTGCATTACATCCGACTCTGAGAAGGCTCATTAGGTATTACTGTCTCTCACATTACATGTAATGTGAATCTACCAACGTACATCAGTATCTCCCTCCATGTCCTAAGTGGTCTATTTTACACCTGTGATTCACTGACAACCCCCATTAAAATCCTTTCCTATCTTAACAACTATGATTACCACAGTTTGGAATAAGACTATCAAATTGTTGTCGTCAGACCCGGGTAAAATAGAACTTGCAAATATTTCAAATGGTTTGTTTTTGCCTACTTAGATGCCACATAGATGGTATTTTCACAGGAAAGTATCTGAAAGTCACTTAAGTATACTTAGGGATGGGACAATATATCGAAATTCAATATATTGCAATACAAAAATGTGACAATACGTATCGTGGGGCACAAAAATTGATCGCAATATTAGCTACATTTTACTCTGCTGTAGTAATCACAAATGAGACGGCTTGCTCATCACAATTTCATAAGCTCTCCATCCAAATTATATTATTTGCACTTTGTGATGACATTTTTAAATTGTTGTTTACATTCTAGCAAGCCAATGTCATTTCTAGAAAGATTTGTGGCTCAGAAATAAACATAATTCTGCACAGTCAGACTTTCTTGTCATTGAACTTATATTTATTGCATCGTATCGTGAAATAAGCATATCGTCCCATCCCTACTTTTTGGGCATTGTAAACTTTCCTGACATTATCTGCACTGTCCTGAAGTGGGAAACCCCTCCCATCTAGTTGTCCATCAACGTTTTCAAGAAACGCTAAAAATTATTTGCCCTTACTACATGACCCAGGTCTAGCTGTCATCCTCATTATGGTTAGAGCTTTCATCTGATGTTGACCCTGATTTATTAAATGTCATCACTGTCACCAGACCCTTGACCCATTACAGTAAAAATCCATTCTCCAAGTCAATACACAATATACTGCTCTCTCACAGCGAGTCTTGACTGTGGATGATCAGATTACTACACCCTCCTTCTCCTCCCCATTTTTTGCTCCGTTTGACAGTACAGTTACTCACTACTCCCAAGACCTGACCCAAACATAATCTGATTGGTGAGCGAGTTAGAGAGAGAGAGGGCAAAAACACAAACAGAGAGTGACACACAGAGAAAGAGAGAGTGAGGCAGGGAGAGGGGGAAAGAGGGATTGACAATCTGAGATTATAATTTACTAATGGCTGCACTGACGTTAGAAAAGCCCTCCTCAATTTTTTGCACCTGGCGTTTATCTGAATTGGATGGATTGGATGAAGGGCGGTAGGATAAAGGGTAATATGGGTGAAAAAAGCAGTTGTAAAATGTAATCTGTTCTCCCATAGTAATCTCCTAATACCATTGTAAAACCTGTGCTGTGTGATATTATCGAGCGCCCGGACACATGTGCACCGATCCACCGTTTGACTTCTGATGGGCGCGAGCTGAAATCGCGCAGCCTAATGAACCTGAAAGGTGTCCGCATCAAACACCACTCCAACTCATTTGTCTGGTTTCACTTTGTGTCCTCCACATTTGGGTGTATTAGCATTCATTAATGACCCAGGCCATACTGCAGCAGTCAGGGGCTCTTTTGTTCCCGCTGTGTGATGACATTCATGCTGTCACCTCTGCTTTGATTAAAGATCAAATCAAGACGGGCCTCTTCAATAAATTCACACTGGGTGAAAATATTGTCTTCGTCTGTGAGGAAAGACAGATTCAGATAAATGAGACAGCTGCTAAATGTGACATAGCTGTGAGAGCAAAATGTCCCCGAGCTCCGAGTATCTTTGGTGCAGGCGTTTGGTAGGCAGGTACCAGTGAGGGTTGCCTGGCTGAGTTAGGGAAATTGATCTTCTTCAGGCTGATATTTAGAAACAGCAGAGTAGAGAGGCCTTGGGCTTGCATGGGGAATGGGAAATCACGACTTTATCACAGATCTATAATGGATCAAACCTTTCAACAAGAAGAGAGGAAGAGATAAGGTGAAAGAGAGCCAAAGACAGCCAGACAGAAAAAGAGTAAAACAGACTGCAGAGAGAGAAAAAGTTAACAAGACAGATAAAACAAAGAGAGAGAGAGAGAGAGAGAGAGAGAGAGAGAGAGAGAGAGAGAGAGAGAGAGAGAGAGAGAGAGAGAGAACACAACCTTTCTGTAGAAAAAGGCCATTACAGGCAATCTTGGTTGCCCAGGGAGGAAAGGTTGTGCCGACTCTGTTCAAAAGGGAAAGTGGAGACAGAGCTGCACTTCCTACTAGACAAATACAAACACATATGAGACATATTTTTCCCCAAAATAATCCAGAAACGCAGTGTATTTGAAACATTATCAAATAACAAAAAACTAGAATACCTATTAGGTGAAATTCCAGACATTTCTATTATATCCGCAAATTATATTGCAGCCTGCCATAAGCTGAGGGAAAGCCAGTGGAACCAATATGAGAATTAATGTGAATCTCTCTGTGAGTTTTATGTTTACATAATCAGTTTGATCTGCATTCATTTGCAGCTATTCTTAGTTTGTTATAATCATTGTGTTTGCTTATCAGTATACATTTTTGTCAGCATTGTTTATGTAAGCTTTGGCAACATAAGTTGAGAGAGAGAGGGGGAGAGAGAGCGAGAGAGAGAAAGAAAGAGAGAGAGAGAGAGAGAGAGAGAGAGAGAGAGAGAGAGAGAGAGAGAAAGAAAGAGAGAATGGAGCACCATGATAGAAAGAGAACACTATACTGTAGTTGCCTGGTGTCAGCCACCATGAATCGCATGGTGACTTTTGAATTTGCATGGCGATTCTTAGCAGTCTGGACTCTATCCTAGCCTATCCACCACTGATTCACTGATGTAATTTCTCGCCCCAACTGATTGGTTGGTGTTGGTTGACCAAAATCTTTGACCAATAACAGCAGCGAAGCAGATTGACGTAATCTGGAAACGCCTCAGAGCAATCACGGCTGCGTTCACTTCGTTGCGTTTTTTATGGACTGATGAAATTTCTAAATCTAGCTTGCTATCATCCAATCCCTTTGCCGACACTGCCATTTTGGTAGTTCAGTCTGCCAACTCACGTAAACAGATTATTGAGAATGAATGTAAATATATACACACAGAGTATACACAGTGTAAAGGCGTCATAAGTAGGTTTTTCCCACCTACATCGACCATCCAATCAGGTATGTCAGACAGTATCTGTCTGAATTAAATGCCGATGGATAGGCTGCAGCCCTCTGAGTCTCAGATTCAAGGCACAAAGGTCCACAGGGTTCTCAGTTTTCCCCCGTTTCCGATCCCACTGGCAACTGCGCTGGGCCCAGCAGACCAGGTGACATCACTCTTTCTAATGATGACGGACAGGAATATATTTGCTTCTAGTATGCGATGAAAGCATGTTGGCTCAGCAAAACTCTTGGGCCATACACAGAAACCACAGGCACAAACCCACCAGTAGGTGTGGCGCTTTACTGCTGCTGGTGTCTGGTACTAAATCCAACAAATACATCTCACTGACATGAGCCTTTTTAGTGGAGCAGCAATATGTGTGTCATTATGTATGAATCTCTGTATGTGTGTATCGGCAAAAGATGACACACTTTTTGAATGCGGATGACCCGGCCAGTTTTGATGTGTTTCCTCCACCACACATCACATTGATTAACATTCATCTGTGCGAGAGCGAGCGGAGACGGCAGACAGCTTGCACTGCATCTCACACACTCTCTGCGATCAATACAGCCATGAGTTGATGGAGGAGAGAGAGAGAGTGAGAGAGAAAAAGACAGAGATGGCTGAGACTGAAAGTTAAATTGCTGAGAGAGGAGGTGAGGGAAGGGGACAAACCCACTAAAGTAGAAGGGAAATGGAAAAGAGAGAGAGAGAGAGAGAGGCAGAGAGAGAGAGAGAGAGAGAGAGAGAGAGAAGACAAATTAGAAAGTGCAAGTGAAAATGTTGAACACTGATAACTGGAGCTATGTATAAAAGCTTTTACGTGACAAGGCCTACAGAGACACAGCATGCTAGCCACTCCATTAGCACCTGTACCGAAGCACTAATGACAGCTAGGATGCCATCTAGCACACCTTCACACCAGGCAATATGTGCTGCTGAACAAGCTGTATAATAGTTACTCTGAGAAAGCCGCAGACTTCACCGCATGAATAGGATTCAGAATAGAGTACAGGGTCAGACCAGAATGGAACTGTGATTAAAGTTTGTTTGATAATTTCTATACATTTCAATTTTACTTATAAATGCACATGGGCCACCCTGGCATTTGCAGGCTAGAAGACGTTTAGTCTGACACACTCACATTTAACAACAATCTGTCTCGAGTCATGAGTTTTTAATCCTAGAGCTGCTCACATTTTAAAGGATAAGGCTGGTGTTTTTTAATGCATTGCTTACCGTCAACAAATCCTATGAAAATAACAAAATCAGCAATGATTTTGTTTTGCCAACAAGTCTTGTCCATGTAGCCGGTGCCCAATGCAGCCATGTCCCAGGAGCCATAGAACTCCATTGTATTAAAAAAACGGTTAAAAACACGTCAAAGAGCCATGCCGTTGCTCTGGGCAACATATTTCATCATCACGATGCACCGGGCCGGCCGACTTTTTCCTCAAACAACTTAATAAGCCGGCTGTAAAGACGTTTGCGATCTCAGGAAAGTAGTTCCGTAGCACTGAAAATAGTCCCCGGCGTAATGAAGAATTTGTTCCCATTTGAATTTGATTTGGTAATAACTACAACAGTCTGACTTTTCGTGGTAACAGTTAGCGATTTTTAAAATTGAAACTATGTCTTTGTGAGCTGTATTTCAAGGTTTTTAGCTTACAATTGGAGCCAATGACTTACGGTTTGACGGCTAAAAACGGTACGTGGGAAGTCAGAAAGTAACGGGAGTAGAGCAAACGCATTGTTGATTTCGTTATTTTCATAGGATTTGTTGACGGTAAGCAATGCATTAAAAAACACCGGCCTTATCCTTTAAGATTCTGTTCAGACTGAGAATCATGCAGCATCACATTTAAGACTCCAGCAGGATTTTTCACAGATTTGGTAGTAGTTCCTTACTTGCATCACGCAGGTTTTCAGTGCATGTGAAGGATTATACAGGCTCAAAACACTGATAATGGACTATGATGTTTGAGTATGAATGAAGCTGCAACATCCACCTCCTCCACCATCTATACACACACACACACACACACACACACACACACACACACAACAAACCACACACACATTTTACATTATGTCTTACTATTTCACAGTAGAGACAGCCGAATATGTAAATACTGACGTGACTGACATGATGACAGGCTACTAAAATACCAGATGTTTACATGTTAAGAGGCCAGTGTCAAATATCTAAAAATGCATGGTTTGGATGGGAATCTACAGGTGAGTACAAGTGTGTACACTGTCTTGTTTGTTTGTTTGTTTATTCCACTAAACTCTGCTGTTCTGTCTGTCTGTCTGTCTTTCGCTCTTAGCTGCTTAATCATCCTATTCTCTTTATGTAACTGCCTTGACTACATCCTTTCATCTTCGTTTCATCTCTCCGGTTTCTCAACTAACATTCAGCACACGTAGTTTGCCTGTTTTATGCTCCATCATTAGTTTGACTTTACTCCCATCTACGTCTTTCTACTCCCTCATCTCTCCTCAGCAAACCAAAACGGGGTCTGACAGCCTGGCTTGATTTGACTCGATTTAGGTGAACATGACGGGACGAGTCAAAACACACGTATTGCGACTCCACTGTAAATCCATTATCGGTGCCTTCAATTACCACAGTTTAGAGAGAGCTCCATCAGACATTAACATAGCTTGGTAATTAATGGAGTCATTATTTGAGAAGATGGTGATCTCAGCAGCTGCAGATTGGTGGCTTGTAATCACATCCAGTCGCCATGGTGATTAACACCTGAGGAACATGACCATCTGACAGTGTATCTGACTAGTCTTAATTAATGAGCTTAAACTGACAGTGTCCTACAGGTATACCCATTATTTAGCATAAATACATTCTTGAGAAAGGGAATTTTAAATGATGAGATTTCAAAATAATTTAGACCACAGCTGTATATGACTACAAAGATGACTAAAGTGCCCATGGGCTATTTGGTGTGAGAGAGCCTTGCAGGTGTGTGCCTGAGGCTGGTATACTAGTATTTTCCCTGGGCCAGACGATGTGTCAGCCACAGGAGGGATTTTGGTTGTTTTCTGACACAGTGGCCAATCTCAGGTCATGAAAAAGAGAAACTGAGCCCCCAGCCTATCACAACAAAGAGCTAGGCCTCAATTTGGCCTCACTCCACCTTTCCTACACACTGCACTTTGCCGAATAGGGCAAGCAAACACACACACACACACACACACACACACACACACACACACACACACACACCCAAAAACTTATTTTCCTGACAACTTCTTCGGAGTAGGTGACCGGGAACAATGTATCAAATGAAGCTATCTACTCAATTACACATGAGTGGCCAAGCGCCAAACACACACGCACGCACGCACGCACGCACGCACGCACGCACGCACGCACGCACGCACGCACGCACGCACGCACACACACACACACACACACACACACACACACAGTAGGTACTTCTAGGTCTTGAGCTGCGATAAATCTCATCCCAATTCAGACATAGAGAGATCAAGAGGGAGAGCGAGAAAAGAGAGCGAGAGGGTGTGTGTGTGTGTGTGTGTGTGTGTGTGTATGCTTGGAGGGGCAGGATGATGGAAAGAAATATCTGAGAAAGGCAGAGCACCAGGGGGGGGGGGAAGAAAACCTGGGAAACACATTTAATTTTGACTTTGTATGGAGGCTGATTGTATCTTTCTGAATATTAGAACAACATCAACAGAGCCCCATATCTCCAGCTGAGCCAGATCTGCACTGGTCCAGCAGTGTGCCTCTTAGTTTGACATAATCTGCTTTGTAATGGCTGGTTAGCTTCACGGTTAATGGCATACAATCCACCCCCGCCCCTAGCCCACCCAAAAGACATGCAAACACACAGCCGCATTATCCTCACTGCCTCCTCTCCACACCTAGGTCAATTTGTATTTAGAAAAAAAAAATACTAATGCAGTAGGTCTGCTCCTCTCCTCCTATCCCCTTATTCCCAAATGGGGTCTGTCCTCCCATGAGTCTCTTTGTCTCTGACCTCCTTCTAAAATGTACCTTAGTCCTTTTTCCCTTAGTACACTACTAGAACTTTCAGCCCACCCATAATAAAGACATGTGCCTTCACGGTACTTTAATGTTGCTGTGGAAGAAATAAAGATTTCATAAGCATTAAGTACACAATTATTTAGTATGTATCTGTTTCCAGAGTGGAAAAAGTACTGAATACTTCATGCAAATTGTTTACCAGATCTTTGTGCTCCGTTTCTGTCTTTATCAGACAGTCAAGGACATGTGAAACTCACAGATAATACCCCAATTGTTACACTACACTCCCCCCTCCCCTATCCACTAATAAATAGCCTTTATTGAAAGAACACAGAGATCTCAGCTTGAATACTTCATTGATTATAGGAGATGAGCAAGAAGAAGTAGAGTTTTGTTTACTCTGATAGGACAAATTAAGTTTTATTTATCCGTTGTCTGGATTAAAATATTCTCAACCCATCTCAGATTCCATATTCTACTACAATATTTAGGATTTGTGACCTACTGCTGTGCTGCTCCGGTAATCTTTGAGTCAAAGGCTTCATGGTATGGAGAGATTAGCCTCCCCCTCCCCCGATGCGATCAACATAATCTCCCTCAACATGCTATTGACTGAAGCCGCTAGTGTTAGTGTGTGACACTTTTATGGCTCACAGTCTAATCTGTGGGTTCTATTCTCTCTCGGTCATACAACCAATCGCACAATATTATTATACAATTATCTAAACGCACACGAACTGTTACCATTTGACGTATTATCATTGACACACACGAACTGGAGCCTGACTCAACAGTCAATTATCATTACGGCATGCACACACAACATCGATGCCCCTTAAATAAGCATGCAACAAAGCAAATAACTCTGGAAAATCAATTAAACCATGTGGTGTGTTTGTGTTTGAGCATTTAAGTGTGCGTTTACTGTATTTCTCTAATAAGTCAGAGTGATTATTCTGCTATTAGAGCTCATTTAGATGGTCACTTATCTGCTAATCCTCAGTCAACACAAGACCAGACAGACAGTCCACAGGCAGGAGGCAGTGAAGGGTAAAACCAATAGCAGACTAGTTTCACAGGGGCTTCAGGCTGCAGGCATTATCCACTCTGCTAACATGCTCCATGACAGTCTAGCTCCTAGCCACGTGCATACCAAAAAGGCTCTCTATCTGTCGGCTTTTGAGCACAGTGTCATGCTATTCACTCAGATCCCTTTACTGTGCTTCCCTGATGAATGCTACCAACATCCTGTGAGAAAGAATTAGTCTTGTGCCAATATTTTCTTGCCTAAGTATCAGGGATGCTGCAACCACCCTCCTATGAAATATGATAAAATGGCCTGTGTAAATAACCAGCTATCACAGATCTTAATGGGGCTGCGTGCCTTCTTTAGCATAGAATAGAGGCCAGCGCCACAGCAGATAACCATCAGGTTTATGTATTCCCCCTGTGTGACAAAGGAGGGCCATTTAGACTTGCAGCAAGTGGGGTAAGAGCTGATGAGGCCCGAGGCTCATCGTGAGTCACCCAGCCTACAGTCGTGGCTCTGTCTACTTGGTTAGAAAAGGGGGACGGTCTGAAGAGAAAACACCATTTTGGCTCCCGTGTGAGCCCGGCCATTAGAAACCAGCTGTCAGCAGATAGCCATCGTGAGGCTTGGCATGATGATGGCACATTAGAGCCTCAGGGAATAGGCGGGGTGAGAGATGGCCGTCACAGTGATGGGGATGACACTGGCATGATGGGTGCTGCGGATCACCCCTCCTGCTAGCTTGTTACCCTGGAGACAGCAGACTAAGTGTGGGTGAACTCTGCACTTGCACCCTGACAAGGACAAACCCCGGGCTAGGTCACATCCCTCTGACACGTACACCTGGGGCAGCAGCACAGTTTACCGTCAGGCTCAGCTAGGGCAGCAGGATACAGTTCACAGAGACAGCAGCACCTGGCACAGCTGAAAATAATACAGCTGTAGGGGGTGTGTGGGAATTCAGAGGGAAAAACTGCAAAACAACACAAAGACTGTAAATTTGGCAATGTGGGCGGTGGGAGTTTAATATTAGACCTGCCAATATCTCCTGCCAATACCTCAAGTGATCAATTCCAAATGCAATAACTTTGCAGAATAAATATTGTGAGCAACAGCATTGTGTTTGTTCCAGTAGAACCAAACAAAAACATTTACCTTTCAGCATAAGAGCTGTTCATCGTGCTAAGAAAGTGTACAAAAATTTCAATTTGTCTTTCAGTTCACGCCGCCATGTAGATGCCATGCTTGTTTAGGTGTTATGAATGCGTAATAAACTGGAATGCATGTTGCCAAGTGTGAAGAATGACTTCAGAATGAATCTGAAGCTGTGATGTGAATAGAGAGTAGAAGACAGAGAACAGATACACACACACACACACCTAACCAGCGGTCAGCTCCTCTAAAAACGGCTGCAGTCCGTCTTGGTGGCGACAAAAAGACTGATCCTAAAGGTTCTTTTCCTGGGGCTGGAAATTATGGGCTGTCATTGATTTCCGTTTTATAGTCCTGCGCTGACAACGGCTTCCTTTCCCAGAGACGATAAATAAATAAATTAAATAAATGAAAACAAATGTGTCCGCTGTGTTGTCTAGGCCTGAGGTGATTACTTCACAGGGAAATATTTCTATTCATCGTTACGGGGCATTCCTCAATCTCACAGACACACACACTGACAAATATACAATAAATGCATAACGTCAGACAAATTTATGCACACACACACACACACACACACATACACACACACACACGCATACACACACACACACACACACACACACACACAAAGGAGACCTGCTCCACCTCCTCATAATCTCTAAGATACCAGGCTGTCTAATCCATTCAGCATTTAAATGATGGATTTAATAAACATGGCAGTAAAGCATACAAGAGCTAACGTTTCTATGAAAGGAGATAGGGCGGCGGGATAAAAGTCATCTGAGCCTGAAACAATGTGATGAGACATGTTGGAGTAAATCACACATCACACAGAGCCTGCAGGCAGGGCCACTCTTACCTAAAAACTGCATGTTTTTTGTGTGTTTTCTTCTTTTTTTTTGGTGAGAAAAGATTCAAGGTTTTGCTGCAGAGCGGATACTTGGGGTCATGGGAGATTGAACCCAAGACTTCCCAGTTACAAGAGGGTCGTTCTGACTGTTGCGTCACCCTGCCACTTCTGACAATTCTCAGGAAATTAAAAAAAAAAAATCATGAAGATGCTGACTGCCTTGACCCCAGGCTCATAGAACATTTTCTACACAGAGACAGCTGTCAATTGTTGTAAAAAAGAAAAAAGAAAAAGAAGTCAAAATTGAAGACGTTTTGGGTTCTGCAAGACACTGACACATAAATGGGTATTGCACAAAATGTTTTAGGGGCCAGCTGAATAAAATTACAGCATGTGGAACTGTGGTCTAATCCATTAATGGTAAATTAAAAATCTAATTCTACAAAGCCTTATTAATCATGTTTGTTTATTAATAGGCCAGTAGCTTATTAACCATAGCTGACGGTTTATTGGTTATATCCTGTACAGAATTAGATTTTCAGTACACATATGCTGTGTGTTATTAATTTTCTTTTCCATATTAGAGTAGTAAAACAATCTTTTGACTGACTATTTTGGAATGGGTTGACAATCATGCTGCAGATCTGATGGTGGGCCCCCAAGTCAAATCTCACAATGGGCCCCCATAAGGATTGGGTTGGCCCTGATTGTGGTCAAGAACAAATAGGATATTCTAAAATATTCCAAAAAATTTGAAGACAATCATCTTCGAAACAAAAACCCTTGGTGAAGAGCTGCACCTTTCATAGACTTATGTGCCAAAAATGTGTGTAGAAACCAGAAAAACAAACATGTTGTCTCTTAAACCTAACAGCACTAACTTATCACACTGTCACACATGATGAAGTGGTAACGGTGGGCACTAAATCAGGGCATCTGCAGGTTTCACAAAGTCCAATTTAAGACTTTTGAAGACGACTATTTAGACGACAAATTTAAGACCAATTTAACACCCAAAATAAAGCATCATTTGGCTTCCTGTGTTAACCCTGTCTTGTATTTATCTAAGAGTGGCAAACTGTAAGTACAAGTAATGTCACACAACATACAAAAATAAAACACTACACTACTGTCGGTCACATTTACATCTTTTAGTGAAACTACACAATTCTTGGTATTTGCCTATTTAGTTTGCCTTACTTTCCAACTCTGCCTTGACTAGATATTACCAAATATAAAGCATCTGTCATTCCTTCTAAATAATCTCATAGTGAAAAAAAATCAACTTACTAAGGCTTATTAAGGCTTTAAATTTAGATAATGTAGTGCAAGACTTTTTAAGGACCCGCGGATACACTGAAAATGCATGAATATTTCAGTCGTATCATTTTCCCTCTTGTGTGATTGTGACAGGTTCTTGGTCCCTGGCTTTCTGTCTGGGCAGCGCTCGACAAATGCACAGCTGCACATAGCTGGTGGATACGTGTGTGTGTGTGCGTGTGTGTGTGTGTGTGTGTGTGTGAACGAGAGGGAGAGAGAGAGCAAGAGAGAAAGAGAGAATGGGCAAGAGAGAGAGATCATGTTTACTTGCTTACTTACTTGCATTTGTGTATGAATATGTGCAAGTGTGTGTGTGTGTGTGTGTGTGTGTGCATGTGTGTGTGTGTGTGTGTGTGTGTGTTTGTGTGTGTGTGTGTGTGTGACCCTTTGGTGAGTCTCATGAGAGGGAGCATATGTTGACCAGAGGGGCGAGTGGCAGTGAGACGCCTGTCATTCGACGCTGTCCTATAGCCTTTGCTTTTAGAATTTGGCTGACAGGCTCGCAACTCCGCAGCACCGTCTCCTCCTCTAAAAGATCCCCCTCTCTGCTCTGGGCCACAGCCAGACCTTCTCCGAACCCTGCCTCCCTGCTCCAACCTCCCTCAGAGCGGCGAGCGCTGGAGGGATCCCAGCTGATGAATTGTAGGCAACGTTAAAGACAGCTAAATTAGGATCTGTAACTGGCAATTTAGGGAGGTGGGTGTTCGCTGACATATCTGACAGCTCACTGTGTACCGAAAGGGCCTTTCTTTAATCAGCACCCGCCTTTCGGGGTGTTGAACGACCCGAGAGACCTCCGCCCGCTGAGTGTGGGTGGCTCCAGGAATCCCTTAAGGTTTGCCCTCTGTGGGTTGTCTGAGAAAGACTGACAGGCCGTGTCAAGGGCACCTATTTCCAGCGTCTTGGAGGATCCACGGCTGGAAATATAAGGATTTGGGGCACTAGCACAAATACACGCATAAGCCTATACACGTGTTCTTTTGTATATTTGAGATTTTATTATTACTAGTTCAGTGTAAGTAATATAATGGTCAAGTTCAACAGGATAAATCATGCTTTAAAATTATAATACTAACTGTTCTTTCTTCGTAATGTTTTGAGCACTGTTTCTTTTCCAGAGGTGGTGGTAGAGGTGGAGGTACATTTTCCCAAAATTTGATACGTTTCATTTTTGGATGAGGTTCATTCACAGTGCTGCTGTCTTTAGCTCTTCAGCTCTATCAGTGAGCTAAAGAGCTAAATAGCTGCCGCTGGCATCTCAGGTTTGAGCGTTGGCGCCATGGCAACAGTGCAGAGTTCTGATAGGCTGGTTGAGACTGTGACGAGCTCTTGGACTTTAAGGTGGAACTGAAGAAATTGAATACAGCCAACTGACTGAGAAGCACTGATATTTCTATGACACCTCAACTAAATGTTGGTGTAGATTCATTGGATTGAGAATCTGCTGCCCGATCTCACTGGCCAACTGGGCTAGTGCTTCTTTTTTAGAATTTATGAAACTTTGTAGAAAGTTTGGTCATGGGACAAGGAAGAACTGATTAACTTTTCACACCAATTGGCCAAAGCAGGGCGTGGCAGTGGGTGTGGCTTCTCATAAAAAAGGCATATAACTTCTGAACAGATTCACGTAACACCATGAAACTTTGTGGCCAATCAGCAGACAGAAGAAGAGGCAAATCCTCCATTATTGGCCCAATCAAACAACATGGAAGCACTAGACAACTCATTTCCGGTTTAGACATAACCGCCCTGCCAATTTTTCAAAAACTTGGTCCAGTGGTAGAAGGGCAGCACTAATAGCCATTGAACAAATATAGTGCTGATTGGCCATGTGGTGTTGTGATCATCGGCTAAAATGCTCTAAAGTGGCTAGAATGGCAGGCAGATCTCATGTCCCATTTCAGTTGGTAAGTTGGTAATGGGGCATGGAATAAATTAACTTTTGGTGAAAATCTAACATGTGGAACTGGCATATATTGACAATTGCATAGCGTTAGCAGGAATGCGCTCTACTGAGTGCCATCTAGTCTATTATTGGTATTTTGTTGTTGTAGCAAACACAGTTTCACTGTTGAATAACCAGAGTACTCTTTCTGCTCTTTCTGCTGTCTAAATACACAACTACCATAGTTTTTCATCGAAAAAGAGGTAGGGAGTGAAAACGTTGAACAAGGTCTCAAATTGCAAATGTTAAACAAGCCAAAATGTCTTTAATTGAAACCCATGATTCATTATTTTGTAGTTCTGATCTCGCTTTTCTATAGAATACGTCATGTTTTCTATGGCTTTGTTACATACAGACTAGCAGGTAGTTCAGTCAGGGACGATATGAATGAAAAAAAAGGGTCTTAGTGTGTTTGACATTTTTTAGTATAGCAAAGTCAAACCTAAACACCAACAATTAAAATAGGAATCTTTGGTTTATTTCTAGAATGTGACAAAATATAAATAAAAGGCCTTTCAAAAAAACATGTAATTAAATAATAAATTGTTATTACAACAGCCAGCCATGTGAAAGTGGAAAGTGAGAACAAATCCTTTAACAGCCTCATTATAAGTTCCACCTGCCAGCCTGTGATTACCATTATTTGTACTAATTGTCTGGTGCTGTAGGTAAATACAGCAGCCTAGCCTTTGCCTCCACTTCTAGTCTCATTATCCTGCAGAATTAGAAGGCCAATTACAGGGCATTACCTTGACAGCAGGATAGCCAAATCCCCTCTACTGTTAGATTACAGATGAAACTGCAGCTCCCCCAGCTTCAAAGGGTGTACAGAGGGTAGATAAACACTATTAGATAGATAGTCCGAGCCTATTAGCTTTGTTCAGCATGAGATAAGATTGTTGAGCAGGCAAAAAGGAATATTTGTGTCTTTAGGTAAAGTAGGTCTTCTTGGGAAAGTTCTAAAAATATGACAGCTATTGATATCTTACAGTAACTGTATTACTCTCTGAGGGAAAGTGCAATGAACTGAGGGTGAGTTTGGAGATTTTCCTCTATCTTTTAATGAGGCTTAGTACAGTATGCTTCTCCGGCAGCGTTGGGGGTTCACAGTCAAAGCCCACGCCTGCAGATGAGAATACAGCAGCAGCGAGTGCAGAACTTTGCTTGGAAGCTAAAAGTTTTGGGTCTTGCAGAATCAAAACTGAGACATAGATATAAACAAGAACACACACAAGCGCACACACACACAGAATGGATACTGGAGATGGGAGAGGGGATTCGCGGTGACCACAGCTCTTCATTAAATCACCAGTTCCAGGAATAGAGCGAGTGGGGGGGAGGAGGTGAAAACAGGAGGGGGGTCGAGGAGAGAGAGAGAGGAGATAGAGAGAGAGACATAGAGCAGTGGTGTCCCCTGGGAGCACTATTAACAGACAGATGAGATGAACAAAGGAGGATGTGGCAGCTCTGGTCAGGTGAGGTCATGAAGAGGACAACAAAAACATCATCAGGCAGGATCCTCCTGGCCGTTTCAAAGTCTAGACTGAACACCAAAGGCGATCGGGCCACTGTGGTCTTGGAACATCCTGCCTGAAGAGTTTATGGTGGGAAAATGTCATTTTGGCATTTATTTAATTAGATTTTACCTTCAACCTTTTATTCCTGTTTTATTATTCTTTAGCCAGTTTTTTTTTTAAATTCAGGTCAGGCATTTTTTAAAATCTTTTTATTGCTATTGTCTATAAAGTGTTTTTTAACCCCGTTTTGAAAAATGTTACAGTTAACTGAGTTAAACACAGGCTATGCTGGTCCTTGCTAACTAGCTGCCATTGCTACCAGCTTTTTATGCCAGTTACCATTGCAAGGTTACTCATTCTCAGCGTTTTACTGTCTGTTGATAGTGGAGATCTTGTAAAAGTCAACATGGCTATGGAATGCCAGCAAAATTACAAAATAGATGTTAACATTTATTTTAACAACGATCTAACATTACATAGGCCTGGTTCGGTTAGGAAGATGTGTGAATGCCACAATGTGGGTGGCACATGTGTAACAGTGTCTCTCCATGTTCATCTGCCATCAGCTTTGTAGGATTTATTCAGTGATCTGTGACTTGCTTCAACCTTAACCTCCCTAACATTCAACATTTTCCTCACTGCCTGTATACAGTCATGGTTCAGCGGGGCCAAAAAGAGCTGTGATGCATCCTAATATGAATATGGTTGTTGTTCTTGTTCTGGAGGGGCCAAACTGCAGCTGAACACACTGGTCTAATTCTAGAGCAAATTGTTTTGTCAGTCTGCTGTGAGACAGTACAGTAGTGTCATCACGGATCAAGTCCTCACAGAGAGAAGGACGCTGCCCATGTCTATCTAGCTGCATGTGTGTATGTGTGTGTGTGTGTTTGTGTTATTTTTCAGGGATAGCCGTGTTACTGCCTGCCTGTCAGCCCCTGATAAATGATTCTGCGTTAAATATCTCCATTAAATCTGCCTTTATCAGAGGCAGGAGCCAGTTCAGTCCCGCCATTAGCATTGCAATTTACGGGACAGCTCCCAGGCCCAACGAATCAATTCCCAAGTGTACCTGGCCAATTCAGACCAGATTAGCTGAAATTGGGTAAGGCAGGGTTTAATAATGTGTCTGATGATTGCCGCAGCATAAAGATATCTTCGCCTTATTCCAAAAG
The DNA here is from genome assembly GCF_048128805.1 of Centroberyx gerrardi. Lineage (NCBI taxonomy): Eukaryota > Metazoa > Chordata > Actinopteri > Beryciformes > Berycidae > Centroberyx > Centroberyx gerrardi. The sequence continues at coordinate 8,640,147 of NC_135998.1, read as the reverse complement.
CCCTGCTGCTCTTTTTCAGCGGGTAAAAACCACAGTCCCACTGTGAAATGGGGTGTTCTCAAATTTGCCTATTGTTTGTGGCGTTTCAGAGCACAAAAGATTTAAAGCTCACAGCTACTACTGACTGTGTGCTATGTCAGCAATGTAGATAGAGAATATCAGCCTTGTTAAAATAAGAATACAACTCTATAGTCAAATAAAGAACTGTGGGATAACATTGTTGAAATTGACTCAGCAATTCTTTGCAAAAAAAAGAATGTAGATCTGATCTTGCTACTTTATGACAAAATATCAGACTGGGTTGCTTCGTGACAAGCTGATGTTTCTGCCAGCGCCCATGCACAATGGAAAAGATGTTGGCTGCAAAAAGGAGACAAAAACCTATACGCCACCTCCAACACTAGCATCCTTAGAAAACAACCGAAAGCTTTTGTTGATTTTGAATTCATTTGTGTCATGAACAGCCCACTGGAGACCTCATCTCAGGGTGTGAGGCTTTGTGCAGCTGAGACAAGAAGTATATGTGTGTGTGAGAGTGTGTGTGTGTGAGAGAGAGAGAGAGAGAGAGAGAGAGAGAGAGAGAGAGAGAGGATGGGGGGTGGTGAAGAGAGAGTGTCTTATGAGGCTGATAAGACTGAAATGCATATTTTTCCCACACAAAATCATCACTCTCTTTCTTTCCAGCTCTTCTCCTCTCCTCTCCTCTCCTCTCTTCTCCTCTCCTCTCCTCTCCTCTCTTCTCCCTCTCTTTCCCTCTCTCTGGAGGTGAATTTTCATTCAGATGGATGGCATTAAGCTGAGGGTGAATGACATTAGTGGAGATTAGACATTAATTCAGTTCTGGTAGACCAGCCAGAGATATTATGAGGTAGCTCACGCATCTGCTGGGATGATCCACTGTGCCCGCTGCATACTCTGAAGAAACGGGCTCTCTTGGTCTGAGAAAACACACCCCAGCAGCAGAATGGGAGCAAAGTGAGTGTAATGAATTAGACCACACTCACATAAAAAAAAAAGATGGAACAACAGAACAGTAAGGGAGACTCACACTCCAGTTGTAGCCGGGGGATGGGATGGAGATGCTATCAAACCACACATCATGCCAGAGGGGTTCGACAAGCTGTGAGAAATGGATTCCCTTAACATGGGGAGATGGCAGAGGGCTCCGTAAGGTTAAGAATTTCCTTGACCAAGAAGGGGGCAAACGCAGAGTAGCAGAGACTAGAGGTTGAATAAACAGCAAGCCTCCCTGGGGAGGAAGTGTGCGTATATGAGGCAAAGACAACATCCTGTGCAGCTCTGTGCATGAGTTGAAAAGCTTAACGAATAGTAAATAACCCCCCCCCATCCCCCTCCCCCACCCCCACCCCCCGAAACACCTCCTCCCTACAGAGCCATTCCTCACATGCAGCACTTTCACATCAGATGACATGCACACAGCGCTTAAAAAGCACTCAAACACAACCCAGACGTCAGCTTGATGAGAGATTGTATACACACTCTTGTTTAGGTGTGTGTGCATGTGTGCGTGTGTGTGTGTGTGTGTGTGTGTGTGTGTGTGTGTGTGTGTGAGTGTGTGTGTCATGGTCCCAGCCACAGGCAGGGTGCTGCGCTTATTGGATTATATATCTCCCAGTCATACAGGAAAGAGTGCTATTAGGGTCAGGAGCCTGGGGTACAGAGAGATGGAGAAGTGAAAGGGAGAAGTTGAGGTGGAAAGGAGAGAGGAGAGGAGAGGAGAAGGAGAGAGGAAGAGAGAGGAGAGGAGAGGAGAGGAAGAGAGATGAGAGAAGAGGAGAGGAGAGGGGAGGAAAAGAGAGAGGAAGAGAGAGGAAGAGAGAGGAGAGGAAAGGAAGAGAGAGGAGAGGAGAGGAGAGGAGAGGAGAGGAGAGGAGAGGAGAGGAGAGGAGAGGAGAGGAAAGGAAGAGAGAGGAGGAGAGAGGAGAGGAAACGAGAGGAGAGGAGAGGAGAGAATAAAGTGAGATAAAGGGAGAAAAACAGTGTAAAGTAAAGCTATGTCAGTGTGAGACCTGTGCTGTCTCTTTGTGTCTTGTCACTGTCACACTGAGGCTCACGTCACTGCGCTGTAGCACCACATCCTCAGTTAGATAACCGTCTCCTAGCCATCACACTGCAACAGCTGATAACCACTGACATTATTAGCATCATGACTCTACAGCATATCAGCATACAAATGTAACTAATCCATTACCCGCTGTTGAAACACTGTCATAATTACAAAACAGTTTGAAGGGTCACGAAATTAACAATTTAGTACGTGCCTCCGTTTTGGCGTTTGATATGATTTCAGTGCAGCAGCAGGGGAAAAATGTCAAATGTCAGCGCCAATCTAATGTTGCTGTATGTGTATTTGCTAAATGACACGTTAACTGTCCAAATTTAGCAGTTTCATTAAAGAAAAATGTATTCTAACATGACACACTTTTGATTTTGAAGCAGTCACTTGAGGCTTACAAAAAAGTGACTCAGAAGATGTTACCATCATAAAACTGAGACAGAAAGTTCATACCTGGATTTTACTCATTTTTACTGTCTCATGAGAAATGTTTTAGCAGCTCCCTCTATTTGGTGTATGTTAGCTAATTTTCCATGTCATAACGTACACCTATTTAACAATGCATCAAAAGAAATGTACAACATTTTTATTTTCTTATGTTCTTATATGAAAAACATATGACCTTCCCCTGCTGGAAATTTACCTATTTTCACTGGTTACATCATGGCATACCAGTAGGCACACAAAACATTCCTGCTAATACCATCACAGATTTCTGAACAATCCTCTTTTGATATCTATTCAAAGAGCTTTCTGAGATTAGAGATGGCAGTTCTGAATTAGAAAGGGATAGTAAACAAAGCTACTGCAGCCTGCTACATGTGCAGCTAGACTACTGTGGCCCTTAAGTACCGTAATGTTGCACTAGCTCGCTTAACTCAGATGGCCTCAAATAATCGCATCAAGACGTTTGAGAATGTGGGTTTCGCTCATCTTCCAAACGAAATGCATTGCAGCTCCTAGGACTGAGACCATAATCTGAACCAGGAAACGACTCCAAAATGCAGACTTTTATGGGTTGAATGTTTACATCTGATAGTTACCCATGCTTGGAAAGCGTAGTATAAAAAAATGAACTGGGGACAAATCACAGTTTGGACTAATGCTCATATTCAGCTATTTCTTCATGTGTCTGTAACTGGTATGAACACCAGAGAGGGAAAATTATGGCAAAGAGCAGAGAGAAGTCACAGTGACTCGAGTCAGATCTGTAATTAGGCAGTGTGAGCCTAAACAAACCAAGTACAAAAATGCAACAAAGTAAACTTTTCCACTGCGGTTTGGAAGAAAACAAAGAAAACAAACTGTAGGTGTGATTGCACCCTCCACTGCAGGCTACATGACAATTAAGCCAGTTAATAAAGTAGCAACACCCAGTAAACTGACTTAACTATTAGCCTGTACTTTCACGAACCATTAACCTTGATTAAATTGAATTAGGTTACAAGGGTGCAGTGCTGAATGGGTCATTTTTTAACAAACCATTCCACTCCCACTCCTGAGTGATCAGGCTGAGCCATATATCTCATTACTACAGTATATCAGTATCAAGCTATTTTGGCCCACATACACTACCAGTCGAAAGTTTTGACACACCTGATTGAATGTACTATGTTTTTCATTATCTTAAAGCCATTCTGATCTAAAGGCTTATGCTTAAATGCTTGAAATGTGTTTCTTAGACAAATATAAATAGTGAAGTTGATCCTATGTATGAATTTCTTTCCAAAGCCTTTGCCTTCCCATCAAGCAAAGGGCGGCTACTTTAAATAATCTAAAATATAAGATAGTTTTGATTTGTTAAACACTTTTTTGGTCACTGCATTATTCCATTTGTGTTATTTCATAGTTTTGATGTCTTTACTATTATTCTAAAATGTGAAAAATAGTAAAAATAAAAAGAAATGCATTTGACTGGTAGTGTAAATCCCCAATAAAAGTTGTCATCTCACTGAATCCACAGTAGCAGGTTTGGTACACAGGTGTGGCAGATGGTTGACGTGTGTAGAGGTCACATGTGGGGTGGAGCGACACCCTTCGCACCCTTCGGAGGGTCTTCTGACACATAGTGCCCCACACAGGTGGAGCTACCATGGGTCCCTGACCTGTCCCACGACTGACCTTTTACTCTCTCCCCTGCCTAAACACGCAGGCAGATTATCTTGGCTTATCTGAACCCGGGTCGGCCCCCTTCCATCCACCCGTATAATGACTTGTTCTGAAATGCAGCCAGCTCTGATGATGAAGCGGCTAAATGCTGCTGCTGTGGGATGCTGCAGAGAGCCGTAAGTGATCCATCTCCATCATAACAGGGTGACAAACCTTCTCATAACTCCAAGACCAAGAAAAAACCCATTTCCATATTCAGTAGTTGTGGTTGTTAAAAACAGATATAATAAAATGTCTTTCAAGGTTAAGGAGTTTGAGCCCGCCTCGAAAGCCCATCATGAATAAATCCTCACTCGACTATTTTTGGCAGAGCTGCACATACTGTTGGAGAGGAGGGGAGGTTAGGGTGGGGAGATAGGGGTGAGAAAGAGTTATGGAGAATATAGGGAGAAGACAGAGGGGGGGGGGGGGGGGGGGCAACATACTCAAAAACAAGACGTTGGGACTTTGTAAAACCTGAAAGCTCTTCATTGCCCTAGGCTACAAAAATCTCATTACTTTTCCCTGCATTGCCTCGGCATATAAGCCCAAGTGAAATATCACTGCATTTTACATCAAAGTGCTGAGTAATACAAAGGTATCTGAGCCGTTGTTCAGGGCAAATGAAAATGGTTAGCTGAGCAGCGCCATGCTTTGATATGAGTCAATGTGTATCAGAAGAAGCTTGTGGGTATGAACACCAAGGAACCACACAGAGAGAAAGCAATAGACTGTTTTTTTTTGCTGATTTTTTAAGAATGGAGGTAAGGAGTTTGGAGCCTCCAGACTTTGGTGTCCTGCATCCTAGGTGAGAGGAACATTTCATTATGCTTTCCTGCACTGCTGTATTTTCTGGAGGAGGATATATACTGTATGATCATCATCAGTAACAATCATGTTCAAGAGGTTTTAATCCATGGTAAATGTGCTTTTTAATTGCTGTCAGAGCAGCCTTCGTCATCTATTTCAGTCCATGCTTCCTCCTACAAGACGCCTCAGGGTGCCAAATGGCAAAGCATTCAACTCCATGTCTGTTACTGTCTCCATAAGCTCACCAAACGCCATTACTGGGTGACTCACACAGAAGGGACAAAGAGTCCCCTTCCTGGCTTATTGCCATTCACACACACACACACACACACACACCACGGACTTGAGCCTAAAGACATCATGTTCTCTTCACTTGAGTCACTTGAGACAAATCAAGTCGTGTCAAGGGCCATAAAAAGTCAGAATGTGTGAGTGCATGCATGCATGTGTGAAATGAAGCCAAGTTCCTAAAAGTGTAGATTTGTGTGTGTATATGTTTGCACGCTTGACATTATGCCTCCAGTGTGTGCATGTATGTGTGTGTGGTGTTTATGAGGCATAGCATCGCCGCTGCAACAGCTCCGGCTACAACTTGTGCAGTGCAGACACCCAGGGAGAGAGATCAATGCCGGAGCTTTCACACTGAGAGAAAGGGGAAACAACTCTCTATGGTCCATAAGAGTTTCAGCACTAGAATGATTTTCCATTTCTGGGAACCAAGTTCAACCCACAACAGTCTACAAAAAAAAAAAAAGAGCCAGGCATTTTAGACGCTGTTAAACATCCCACAGAGGTCCCACGTCTTCTGCCAGTGCGGCACAGAATGAGCTCAGAAACCCTTTTGAAAACAACAGAACCGAGTCATATTGGAAAAGCCAGAAGGAGAAGGTGACATATTAAACTGCCAGCAGAACACTGTAGCAGAGCAGCTTGCTCTCTTTCCACACAAAAACGGGAGCGCAGCAGGGATTTGGCTTTAGGGAACCTCCATGGGTTTAGTATGCTTTATAATTTTGTGCCCACTAATGCTGGAAGACTCGATAGAGCAAGTTTCTTTTGTTTCCATCTCACAAAAAAAGCATTATTTGGATGGTTTTCATGGTTCCTGTACACTCCCCCTCAAGCCTGTATTTTGTGTATTTCCAAAATGCTATATTTTCAATTTCGGGGGGGAAATATCCAGAAGTTCATCATTCAATACGTCTAAAATATAGAAGATCCCCCAGTCTTAGATATTATTTTGTCAAGTTACCTACTAACTTTTAAAAAGTACCACGATTTGTTTCAATCTGTCACCTTTTTTGAGTGAAGGTGTGACTTTTTTCAAACAGCGGAAGATCACATTTTGGAGCAAAACTCTTCATTTATGTATGACAGCGAAGCACGCAGACCAACGTTTCTGTGTTGACAACCTCCTCTTATGAAATACAGTCTCTCTCTCTCTGTAATGAATACAATCCAGTGTGACTACCAGCTACGTGCATCTGTTCTGACAATGCAGCAGCCACACACACAACAACCACACTGTTCTAGAGAGGGTGGAAACATGCTGTACTGGGAAGCCTCGCCGTGCCAACCAGCTAACAAAGTCTTCACTGTGTGTGTGTGTGTGTGTGTGTGTGTGTGTATGTGTGTGTGTGTGTGTGTGTGTGTGTGTGTGTGTGTGTGAGAGAGAGAGAGAGAGAGAGAGAGAGAGAGAGAGTGTGAGTGAGAGCTTCCAAAACACTTCTCTGTCCATATTGGAGCAGTGTTGTAGAGATTTTGGGCTTTTCCTTTTAATTTTGTGCATAGCTTTGGCACCCCGGGCTGCATAGTGCAAATCCCACTGTGCTCGACTTAAAAATAAATGTTTCTCTTTCCAGGAGGAAATTGGAGTGCATAAACAACCTGAACAATGACTACTTTTCTACACCAGACCGAGCAACCTGCGATAAAGTCTGACTCTGCAGAATTATAAACCGATAGTGTGCTGGTATTTAATAATAGCTCACTTCAAATTGAGAGGGATCTTTGCCAAAAACGCGAAAACATCCACACAGTACAGGCACACACACACACACACACTCACATACCTCACCCCCATTGCATTGCTCCAGCTCAGGCTCCAGCCCTCTCAGAGGAGGACTGAGGGGATTATTGATTGTTGGCATTTAGGCTGACACAGGTCCAGTCTGGCCATTAGCTTGCTCCACTCCCAACCATTGACTGCACTGAAACCATTCTCCTTCATCACAAAGGCCGCGAGGAGCCAAACAAAGCGAACACACTTCCACTACAATAGGAACACCAGTAACGCCACTCTTCATTCTCTCCCTCTGTTTTTTCTCCTTCTCCATTATGTCCTCAAGTATCCTTTCATCTTGCGTTCCTACATTCTTTCCTACATTCCTGCTTGTGTCTTCACCAACTAGCCTGTCTATCTCTGTCAGTATCTCTCTCTCTCTCTCTTGGTTTCTCTCCCCTCTTTTGTACCTCTCGCTTCTTTCCTAGAATTTTTTTTACATATAACTACAGTATAACCACCATTATTTGTCCTGTCAAACTATTTCATCCCGTCAAATCGTCATCCTGTCAAATTATTTCACCTCTCTGTCTTTCAATCTGTCTTTGTCTTTCGGTCTTTCTCTGGGTGAATTGTGTCTGACTTCCTCTCTCTCTCTCTCTCTCTCTCTCTCTCCCTCTCTCTCTCTCTCTCTCTCTCTCTCTCTCTTTGTCTTTCCCTTCCCTCCTCCTCGCTCACTAGGGGAGCATCCAGCACCAAACTAATTTCCCTTCCCTGAAGCGTTGCCAATCACATTGAGCCAAACGTAGACGCTCAGTGTTTCTTCCTATCTACTCCTACCTCCCTCTACCGCTTTGTCAATCTCTCACCCAAAATCTCCATAATGCAGTCTCTGGCAGGGAGTGGTGAGTGCTTTGTCCAGCGCTGGGTTCTGGGATGATGAGCAGGTAGCTATGGGCTCTCTCTCTCTGCTGGTAATTGGGGCCAAGACAGACGGGGCACAGCATGAGGGCAAGGTATGTGCACACATACACACACACACACACAGCCAAACACAAGACTGGCATTTGGGGAAGAATCTCAATAATACAGGGGGTGGAGAAAATAACAGCAATCACCAACAAATACCTATAAGGAGTATGGACACCGTTTGCCTCCAGAACAGCTTCAACCCTCCTTGGAACACTGTCATATGAGTCTCAAACTGTGTGTCATGGGATATTAGACCATTGTTCAATAAAGAAAGCCTCCAGTTCTTTGAGTGATTAAAAGAAGTGGAAATATACTCATTTACGACCGTATATGACCATGCAGAACAATCACAAGACTCCCTACAGATGGCTGCCAAGCAATTACAGATCCACCACCATGTTTAACAGGTGGCAGACGTGGGTTGAAGGCATCTCTTGGCTTTCTCCAAACCTGTCCGAATGTAGGAAAAATGGTAGGAGCTGACTCATCAGACCATTACTTTTTCCCATTTTCTCCAGATGAGGTTCATTTGAACTTCAAGAGTTCAAACGCTGGATTCACTGCTTTCTCCTGTCACTGCATGAATCTCTCAGCTGTAATCTTTGACTGCGGTCGTTTCATTTGAGTGCAATCACCTGTCTTTTGATTACAAACAGCTGTTGTTTGCCAACCGAGATGGCCCAAAATGATGCAAGACTAAGTGGAAAAAGTTCTGCTTTTGCTCAGGCGTCAGGCACTGGAACCCTGGTGGCCATACAGGGCTGCGCATCATTACTACCTGCTATGAGGCACCTGCAGGGTAAGAAATGAATAGAGGCATGGAGGAGAGTATCAGTTTAGAGGACACTGCAGGGGGCCTCCATAACACCTGGCAAGCTATCCAACACCGCACAATAAGGGGCCCGGCTGCTAGCTTTCTCCACACTTTATCAGGCATATCGAATTACCTTGTGCCGTGTCGAACACCGCACTGAACAGCAAAAGCAAAGCTACAGCCACAGGTAAAATACAATAATTGTAACCAGAGGCATGGGTGGTAAGCGGTAGAAAGAGAGATGGAAAGAAAGCGAGAACAAGAAATCTGGTGGGAGGAAAAGGGATACAAAATGAGAAAACGAGAGACGAGGAGGAAACTGTGGAAATTAACCTATTGAGTGTTCACAGCACATGCTGCTAAAACTGGCAGGGGGAGGAGGAAGAGCAGGAGGAGGAGGAGGAGGAGGAGAGGATTAATAGAATCCCTAAAAGGTAAGTGGGCTGGAGTATCTTGCTAATACTAGTCTCTCGCCATCACAGCCTGATGTGTTACTACAGCCTTCTATAATACATGCCACGGGTAATAGGGGACCGTGTCATCCATTCAGTCTAATTTCCATTTTACAGCCCTTTGATAGGGGGAATCAGAGAGCACTAGCTCCAACACTGACTTTATGGCCTTGGGCTCCAGTGTGTGTGTATCGGTGTGTTTGTGTGTGTGTGTGTCTGTGGGTCTGTCTCTGCCTGTGTCTGTGTGTGTCATCTGGCACTTTGATGTTCTACTGTTGATGAACTGGACTGTATAAAAGCAATGACGGATTTAATGGCCGCCATAGACAGCGCTGTCAATGTTCCAATTGAATAAAGTGGTTATTTCCACTTCCAGAGTCACGCATATCTGACACAGTCATTTTTGGTCAGAGCTTGCAATAATCCCGCTTTTATGTGCTTGACTGAACCTGGTGAACAGATATGGAATTTGGCCATTCTGGGCCTTTGTACTAGCATAATGGATTATAATATTATGTTCTGTTTTTGTGTTTGTTGGTCATCTGCAGCTTTGATCCTGAAGGTGACTGAGGCTGTGGGGTGAAATGGCAGTTTGTTTGTTAGTTTTTTTTTCCCTCTTTTGGTATGCCACTGATTCCTGAGGGTAAAACTCATATTTTTGTCCATTTTCCTCATTCAGACTACACTAGGGCTGAAAGATATTGACAAAAAAATAAAATTGCGATTATTTGACAGAATATTGTTGTTCAGCTCTAGACTACACAAGCCACATGGTCCCATTTATCCTACTAACTCATGTTCACCTAGTTGACCCTAGCTGGGATACGCTAGTGACTGACTCATAGTCAAGTCAAGTCAGGTCAAATTTTATTTATATAGCACAATTCATAACAGGGCAGTTCAAAATGCTTTACAGACAATAATAGTGCTGTCAGTGTACACGTGGGCACTTGTAAGGTACAACTAACTGGCAGAGCATTGCTGCCTGTCTCTCTTTGTGCCTGTTAGCACTAAAAATATGTCAGTTCTTACCATGTAATTCCATTGTTGACAGTGCAGACAACTGAATATGTAAACGCTGACAATAACTAACATCATGACAGGCTAACTAAAGTAAAAACTGGATATTTTGATTTAGTTTAGACAGGAAACTCTGAGTGAAGGACAAATCTGTGTAATCTGTCTGCTTCTCCTGCATGTTTTCCCAGTGTATCCTTCTAGTCAACAAGTAGTGAGGGTCGTTCACCTTATGTGACACACTGTGCCATTTGGTAATTCTTGTAATTCAACCCTGGTTTCTAAAAGCAGCTTATTCTGATGATCCTGCAAAGCTACCTCGACGTTCTGTGCTCTGTGTGCCAAATGTTTCCTAATAGAATAACATCTGTGTGATGGCGGGCCGCTGTTATACTGCAATCACAAAATGAAGGAACAGGAAATTATCTTCATTTTGAGGGCAAATAGGTTGTAATTACGTAATTCAGAGTATACTGACAAAACCATCGAAGGGCAAAGCATTCAGGCACAATGGGTATGATTTATGAGCAGACTGGGTTTGCCATTCAGCTCCATATGAGAATAATCCCAATGCAATGAAAAATGAAAGAGGACAGGCTCCCTATTTGGTGATTTTCTCCTTTTTTCATGCCAGTGATTCCTTGGAGAACGTACCTGTCCATCATAGCTGTGCCTGTGGGGCCGTGGAGGGAGGAATCGAGGGAGGAGAAATAATGAGAGCTCACACTGGCAGCGTGGAATTCAGAGACTCCCTCCCTGTGGGGGCCCTTCCTCTTTACACCCCCACTTTATTCCTGCTGCGTTCTGAAGGCCCCACCCCAACAACAGGGACACGCCCTCCAGTGACCAATGAATCACAACCCAAAGAAGAGAGAGGGTTGTGATCGCACCTCGCCAAACGCTCTGGATAGACTCGGCACACCAAAACAGTGTGCCGAGAATCCTCAAAGAGCGAGGCTGGGCCTACAGCCCATTGTCTCTGTCTATCAGTCTGTCTACTAGCACATACTAACATCCGCAGCCACACAAAACAAAGGAAGGCAATTATTTCCACAATAGGATTCTGACTGCACTAGGCTTTTAGAGTTCAATAAATGGTTTTTATACAGCTCATCACTTTTTCCTTTTTTCACTCCTGGTGGATTTAAATGGTTCTGTTGTGGAATGCTGTCAGAAGGAAAATGGTCCTGAAACAAAGGGGGGGAAAAAAAGAAATAAAGGCAGAGCGCTGATTCTGAGTAAAATGTCTCAACTGAATTGGGAAAATATTGCTTCTTGTGTTTCAAAAGTAGAAAGGAATTTAATATAAAGAGGATTGATAGAATGGGATTTTGTCATGTAAGATGAGTCAAATCATGGAACAGGTGGGTGAGTGACAGTTGGATCCAAATGGCATTAGGATTTCATTTAAATTAGACGTTTCTGGGTTTGTGGACGTCGAGCAGCTGTTCTGTACATCCATCACACATAACGGACTACACTGCGGACTGTCCACTGCTTGAATAATTGTAAATGTCATGCGTATCCATCCATCACATCTCACCTCTCCATTGTCACTGTAAGTGCATCTCAAACATACCGAATCCCCCCCCAAGACTCAGCATCCCTGAGCCTTGAGCACCAACACAGTCCGTATCCCAGACAACAACCCATCGCTCGGCAACCACCTGTTTCCACGGGTATCGCAGTAACGAGCTCGAGGAATAATGAGGTCGTGGGAGTAGAGCAAGGAAGGGAGAGATGGGAAGGGGGTCCAAACGCAGGAAGGTGGAGGAAGTTCCCATTTATAATTCATGTCAGGAGAATTATCATCAGCAATGTGGCATTTGGAATGAATTATTGATTATGTCTTGGAAGCTTTATGTAAAAACTTGCAGTCGGGGGGTCCTGATGGACAGGGGATGAGAGAAGAGGGGACAGGGAGAGAAGAAGGGGCCACAAAACTGTCTACTAAGGCAGGACTATGTGTTTTCAGAGTAAGGAGTGGAGAAAAAATTTTCTCTGAGGGAACATAGGGTGTAATCGTAACGCTTAAGTGAAAAAAAAAAGCATATGTCAGGGGAGAGGGAACATGGAATATACCACACATGCTTTCACGTTAACAAAACAAAGGCATTCAAGGCATCAAGTTCATATAGATATAGATAAATATAGAGGCTCTTGTTAAAATTGTTATCATTTTGACAACATCTGTTCTCTCAATCATAGAGTAGGTGTCACTCTTTTCAAATGGTGGATATGCCATTTTGGAATTAATCTCTTCGAGTAATCTCCCCCTCCAATACATAGAAGAGGGCAAGGTGGCAAATAGAATCATAGCTTTCAAAATCCACTTAGGCCTTGAGATCAGCGGACTGCTGCTGAGGATGTGGTCACTAATGGAGGGGGAGGCCGACCCAAGCTGCCGACCCCGGCTGCTTGACCCTCATGCCTCCATCACTTACTGCACTCTCTCCAGCTTGAGTCTGACAGGCATGAATCAGTCCCACAAATGTCTAATTTACTACAAGCTATTCTATTTCATTCCAACAGGCACAGTGCGAATCAGTATCGTATGGAACAAGCATTATGTCTAACCAAACTCAATGGATGGACACAATTCAGTAGCCTAATTGTTGGAGCCATTTCGATTAATGAACATAATAGTAAATATTATGGATGAAAGATATAAAATGGGATTATTTGACAGAATCCTGCAATTGCGATTGAAACAGCAATTCACATCCTCACAAGTTTTTCTTGTCATAAAGTTTTTAGAACTTTAAAATTAAAAGAAAAGTGATTTTTTTAAATAAAATAGATGTCAGTGTGCAGGATTTTCTCAGTTTGAGTATGATGAGAGGTTTTCACCAATATTGATGAGATGTTTTCACCAATATTGTACTTGATACATGGACCAAAGATTACCTGCAGCTCTAAAACACCTTGTTTAGAAATCCATTTTGGACGCCCCACTCTCTTACGCAATTAACTGCAGCCTCTGCGATTTATAAATTGAGTTTTTTAAGTAGTAGTTATTTAAGTTGTTTTGTTTTTTTTAATTAATTGTACCGTAAATATTTTCAAAATAGTTCTACTGGCTGAGACAAATACCAGCTTAAGCATGACGTAATATATGTTTGGCAATTTTTGAACCGCACGCTCCTAAGTTGATTTGTTGATTACCTTTTATTACCGTTTGTTGATTTGATACTTTGAATTTGTTGGAATCATTTTCTTTAACCTACGTTATCTTTTTAATTTGAACTTGACGCGAGGCCGTGATACATGCACATACACATACTCACTCACAAACTATTCAAACATTCATTCACCTCAACTCGACCCATGACCAAAGACAACCTATATATGCATCTTGGAAGTCTTGCATGGCGTCTAAATGGCTTAAATTGAAGTAGAACATAGAAGCCAGAACACTAATATATCCTGGCTTATATTTGATGTACTTTGCATGGCTGAAAATGCAGTGAGAAGAGATGAGGGCAAGGCAAGGCTGAGGAATTAGAGCTGAGGTTAAAATCGACTTCAACAAACTACATCCAGGCAGGCAGGCCAACAGTCAGTGAGGCACGTTCCAGGTTTTAGTAGCACCGGGTGCGGATGCTAAGCAACTGGCTATTTTCAGCCACACGACGCAGGAAGGAAATGAAAGGAGCAGAGTTCAGTGTGCACAGGCTTCAGAGCAACAGAGAAGGCACTCAAACACCGCCGACCAATCCCAATCACGCTGTCTCGACACAATGGTGGCTAGCCCGCTGCTGGCTTAGTCTTATCACAACATACTCACACTGAGAATGGGTGCGAGATGAATGAGTGGAGGTAGAAGGACAGTGAGGGAGAGGAAGAGATGGATGAGGGGAATGAGAGGGAAAGAAATGCAGCTGGTGTGTGTGTCTGTTGGGTTTCCTTCACATCATTTACTCTCGCTCTTTCTCCTCACTTTCCAGCAAACATCCTCTCCCAACGCCCTCATCTTTCCTTTTCGCAAATACCTGTTACTTATATGGAACTAGTGATTTTGCACTGCAACTGACCTAATAGTGCACTGTTTCAAGGGGTGTTTTGTGTATTTGCCTTTATGGTAAATGGATTACGGCCTGTGATGAACAAATGTCTGACATATCTGAAAATATATTATTATCTGATTTAATCGCAACGCATGCACTCTACCAAATGATGGGCAATTTGGTTGTTAAGTGGGGTGTTTCACAAATAGCAGTTTGCCTGAGAAATTGCTTGCTGTCCTTCAGCAAGTGATTGCTGTTTCATCTAAGCTATGAGCTCACACTCAGGGCAAAGTCCAATTTTTCATTTAAATGCAGCACACAAATAAAACCCATTCACCTTGACACTATCTTATCAAGTCGATGAGCATCATTTGGATGGCTCTGACACTTCACCAGTCAGTCAGTCATGACTGAAATGCTATACCGATGAGATAGAAATAGATGCAAGCAACACTGTCTGCATTTCAAATGAATGATGCCATTCCCTCTAATGAAGACAGCAAATGAAGACAGCAAATCTGTCAGAAAGCTTCCTTCCTTCACTGCTCTCCAGTCACAGACGGAAAATTACCAAACTGTTGATAGATGGTTAACAGGTGCAGGCTAATTATGCTAATCATGGCAACAGCCAAATAAACTGATTGCCATGTTCATTTAAATGACAGCAATGTTCCTTTGGTGGCTAATTAAAAAAGGTTGGGAGAAAGGAAACGAGGCGGTTGGGTTCAGATGGAGGGAGGTGTTTAAATAAAAGCGTTCTCCTGGGTCTACTGTAATAAGCTGTATATCATTGGACTAATGATGTCATAATGAATTTCTAATGATGGGGGATGGGGCGGGGGGCAAAGAAGGGAAGTATGGCGATACGTGCGTGAGTCCATATGTGTGGAACAGGGGTTTCTACCCCTAAGAGAAGAGAGCGGAAGGAGGGAGCAATAGTTGATGCTGTGGAGGTTGTGCGTGTGTGTGTGTGTGGGGTGGGGTGGTTGAATTGAGTCGATAAGTAGTGAGAATAAAAATCAGTAGAGGAAATTGAGCAGGGTGTGAGCTCCATCTGTTTCAGTACCAGGGGCACTGGAAAGGGGAGGGAGGAGGGTCTGAAGGGGCAATTACCTTTTCCAGCACTGGGCCCAGTTGGCCCCGTCTCCATTTGCTTGTGACCCAAGAGAAGGCATCATTAGAAGGAGAGATGGCGACCAGAGGCCAGGGGAGATGAACTCTGAGGCCCCCTGACACCCAATGTGGGGGCATGAGAGCTGGATAGAGGCTGATTAATGTTTATAGATGCAGCTGCTATCAAACACCCCTCTTTCATTTTCTCCCCACACCCTTGTGTTTCAATTCCACTCTTCCGGAAGAGATTAAAAATCAAGAGTTAGAAGGCCCTATCTGCACAAATACCCCATTTGTTTTCATAAGAAGAGTGCTACCAGGGGCATACTGAGAGAGTTCTACCTTTCTTCTACTCAGAAATCTGTCTTTCTCCTTGTCCTTCTTCTTCTTCTAAGTACAGCCAATCCACCTGAGCACATTGTCATGTCATATTCCACTGGTGATTCAGATATGGCCATCAAAATGTCAGGATGGTATATGTCTTAAGAACGAGCTCTTGGTATTTCTATCTCTTCAATGTGATTCTTGAGATCCAGCCATGAAGATATGATGTGTTGAGGCTACATCTCTCAGTCTCCATACTTGGCCTGAAAATGTCCGTGACAAATCTCCCAAAGCTGCATTTTTTTTTTTTTAAACATTTGTGTCCATATTATGTTTAATTGCTCTGCTACTCCATCTTTAAATTGCTAATATATTCAGCGTGACTGTGTCCAGACTATTTGGAATTCCAATTGCAATGCAAGCATGACACTTTGGGCTTTGCTCAGGCTCATCAGATTACAATAAAAGAAAAAACTCTCATTAGAGTGGCCAGTTAATGTGTCCTGGCAGAAGTGGATGATAAAAGTTGTGACAAGTGTAGCTGAGGTCTATGACTCTTCCACTCTTCCAACACCTACTCTCCACCAACACCTACTCTTCTATGATGGTAGAACCAAGGATCCTTAAAGATTGAGCAGATATGGGGCCTCATTTATGAAAATGTTCTGTAACATGCAATTTCATTGTACAATGAGATATTAATAGAAAGCAGCTTTGGCATTAGTTTAGAGTAGTTGTAGCAGTTTTTCATAAATGCCAACTTGGCCTGACTTTGGTTAGCACAAAATGTTTGCCATAATAATTTTTATAAATGAGGGCGATGGAGAGGGTAAGAAACTGAATATAAATACTATAAAGGTTTGAGATGAATCTCTGCCTAGGATGGAGGATGGAGAATTATTTTCTTCAAAGTTTGCACAAGTGACAAAGCTGTTTCACTTTCCAGCAAAACTCAACAGTCTAAATGTATTTGCCAGGTGAAAATGTTCCCATCTTTCTTTGTGTAATGGGAAAACAAAGAAGTGATTGAAAAATGATATGAAAAAAGTAAAGGAGTGATACTGTACTGTGAAAAACATGATGGAAGTCAGAATTCCCATTGTTCGGTAGGGGATGTGCGCTCAAAGAAGCTTTTGTGTTAAGGAAACAAAAGAGGAAAGAGCACACCCAGTGATGGGCTTCATAAAAGGATTAAGAGACACTGTCCATGCTTTCTGCAGGAAGACAAATACCCTCTTTTATCTTTTGTTTATGAGCCGCTCTCACCATTTAAATGTATGCCACATTAGTAGGGATCTGCTCAATTCAATATATTATAATGTGATGTTTGGCCTTAATGGAAAATCAATGAAGAGACAAGCCCGCCACCTCCGAGACCATGCAAAGGCAATTTCCAAATTGACATGTGGAGGGTCTATGTGATTGATTCTGACTGCTGTCGGATTTTAATATCGTTCCCTGTGAGCTCATTGACTCCCAGACATCGTCCTGCGGTTTATCTACAAAATGCCAACCTAGTCCTTGTCTCGTTTTTTTTCTCTCTCGTCTTTTCTTTCCTTCTCTTTCTTCCCCCTTTATTCTCAGCCCTACTTATGAAGAACGCATGGAATTGGATGCATTGGATTAGATTAGATATCAGATAGATGTTAGTTAAATTAGCTGGTATCCTTCCACAAATACCATCCTATTCACAATCGATTCAATAGATACAATCATTCAAATTATACAGCATATAACATATAATCCATTTTAAACAGATCTCACCTCTACACAGAAATTCCCAGTACTGGAGTTCAAGTTCTCCATATTTTTCAATCAACTGCAAAACTATTAAAGATAGACTAGAACCCATCACACCAATCCTGACACAATGGCATCATCACTTTAATATGACACCACACTATCCCCGCTGCTTGTTTTCTTAGCCCATTAGCCGAGCAAGACCCTAAGCACGCACGCACGCACGCACACACACACACACACACGAGGACCAGGCTCTGCATTTACAGCCATAAGGATTAGAAACAGAAGGGAGGGGAATTCACTTTCGGTAGTCCCTGGATCACTCACACACTCCAACGCTTCTCGGTCACGGAGGTCAAGAGCAGAGTCTATGGAGCTGCAGACTGAAGCTGAGGCCGACACACAGTATGCTAGCTATGGATTACCAGCCAATCCCTGCCCCCTGCCCCCTGCTTCCCTATCACCCAGCCTCTTTTCCACAACCTTTTCAGTCCCAGGCAAAAGGGAATGTAATATCACTGTGGTTCCTTTTCCTGTGTTTTGCAGGAATATAGAAGTTTTGCATCTATGTTGTAAATGCCATGAATTTGATATACTGTTTTCCTATGCCTTTCACTATCTACTTTAATTACACATCCAACATGCATCATCTCCAATCTCAAGTTAAACCTAAGCGTTATGATGCATGACTTAAAATCCCCATTAAATAAATACAAAAATCCACATGGATATCTCATAAAGCCTCTCAATATTGATGTGTGAGTGAGTCAGCCACCTTTACTGCTGAGCCAATACACACATGCATATTCTAACACACACTGTCATAAAGTGGAGCAGAATTTTTTGCTACTCACTCAGTGACATGAGTGGAGACTGCTGACCCTGAAGTGTTACACCACATGCTCATCTGGGCACTCCAGTTCATAATGAAGCTAATGCAACTGACAGATTTGACTTTTCACTACATTTTACCCAAGCAGTTCACATAAAATAACACACAAGGCATGTTGTGCTGGGTACACACACAAACAGCTCCATGTGGGCATGCACTCACACACACACACACACACACACACACACACACACACGATATGGCACAAGCACACACACAGATGCGTTCATATGCACGCGCACACACAGACACACACATTCATTCCTTCCCTTACTTTTCACATTAAAATGAAATGAGGGCAAAATGTAACTGTAGGCATACATTCCAAAGAAAGCAGTTTTCCCAATGACCTTTTTTTAATTTGATGACCAAGTATTTTGATCATAAACCCAAGGGTCTCAGCCCGTAGATGAAGATATAATCCTTCCATTCAAGTAAAAGAAAAATTTAAAATCACCAAAATTGAAGTTACAAGGTTTTCATCTGACAGCAGCAAAATGTTGCATCTAAATGTTGTTTTTTGGGAACATGAGAGGCATCATGTCTCTAAGCGGCCTCATGTTGTGAGAATATAGCCTATGACATGCCCCATTTTTGAGACAATCACAGTGTCTGTTCAAGTGCAGAGCATTTTGGAGGCTGGGATCAGTCGAGCGCTGGGTCAGACTTCCCGGTGTGTTTAATGTTTAAATGACTCACCTTGCCAAAGTCCCTGACATCAAAGAGGTCAAAAGGGTCAAACAGCTCACTGTTGCGCAGGCCAAACTTGTCATGGCACACCTTGAGAAATGTCCGGATGTTCTTCAAACACAGAAACTACAAAAGAGGGAAAGGAAGACAAAAGACAAAACAATGTAAACATACTCTCAAATTGAATCGTGCAAACAAACTGCAAACAACAGATGCACAGAGAAAGGCTGACATCTTGGATTCATACGAATGTTGTAACAGCATGGTTAAACATCCAGAGTATTTGCCTTCAGAAACATCCTTCACCAGACTGTTTAATATTCCTTATCGATGCGACAGTATTTTAGCAAATATTTAATTTCCTGGTTGATGATTGGCAGGCTCTCCATTTCCTCCTTCCTAGTTTAAGAATGATTATAAAGCAGCAGAAGGTGAGCGGTCTGATTGGAGCTCCTGGGGCTCGGGCTGACGGGCCGTCTCCCTGATCCAGATAAGGAAAGCTAGCAGCACAAAGAGCCTGTCTCCTGGCATTAGAGCACAGATGAGGTCCCCCCCACACAAGCCCACCAGCAACGGCCTGCACTGGGGTAAGGGTGACCTATTGGTCTGAGAGACCGTGCCACATCTAAAAAGGTCACAGGTTTGATTCTCATAACGTTAAATATGACCACCAGGTTTGCTTGAGAAAAACACCGAAGCCCTACTCTTCACTTAAAATGGGTTTTATACTCATCTGAAGTCAGATACTTCAGATGAGTCAGAGGAGTATTTGCAAATAACTCTTTAGTGTTTGTTTTAACCTATGCTGAGTACCAGATGGGTGGAGTTTACAACTCAGATGGGATAGCAGGTAGGTTATCAATCACAGAAAGGTGTAATGAATTACCTTTCTCAACTTCTTAAGCACACCTGACCACTTTTAGCACTCATTGTATTGTCCTATGTGAAAAATCCCACATATCTGGCATCTAAATAGGCTAAAACAAAAGTATCTGCAGTATTTGACCCTCGTCTGGAAGCTGACTAGTACATCAGCTTACCATCAAACTAGAGAGCTTGGTAGCCCACATGGGGTAAAGTTGGAGTTAATACAATAGTGATCCTGCACCAGCCCAACCTTCATAAAAAATGTTCCCTGGTCACAAATGTTTATTGTCTCAATCCCTAGAATATCACTCCATACAGATAAACCTTTTTTCCAATAATAAAAATGTTATTAGCCTTCAGGAACGGATCAGTAACTGCACAGAGCCATTTTGAAATATTAATGACAGACAAAGCCACCTCCCATCTATCTCTCTATATGTGAAGAAGACATTACCTAGCCAGCAAATTCAGATCCTGCTCAGATATGCCCTTTAATTTCTCTTTGTGTGAGTAATATGCATTGGTGGCCATGGAAACAGAATCTACACGCACAAAAGATTTGAGTTAGAGAGGCTTTGTCGAACAAAATATTTGAGTGCATGTGGTGAAAGGCTTGACGACAACTTCATCCTTGTAATGGCTGTTACATAAAAATAGTAAAACAACCAACAGCCTTGCCAAATGAGACTTCATTTGGTTTTATGTTGGCGTGACTTCAAAGCAGCAACCACAGTGCCAGTAGATTTCCGCGGTACATGCAAGCGGTGCTGCAGAGTATCCCCAGGTTTTACAGCAAAGCGCACCTCAGTTAAACTTTACCACATCTCGATGAGCCGTGGCGTTTCCCGTCGTTACTATTGACCGACGCGAGACATCATCCGCATCAGTCGCACTAATTGGCTGTCACGCTTCAAATAAACACTGCAAAAATCAACTCACTGCTGGATCAAGAGCCTCAACACTCCAGTCATTTTTGAATACAAGTAGTTTATCCTCTGTAGCGCGGTTTCATCTGATTTGGCTTCCTGATATTTGGTGGTATTTCTCTCAGCCTCCCCTGGCCACACCTGAGAGCCCTTGCTGACTCATTCTCATTCATATGTGCACATCTGCTCAGTCCCAGTGTCATGGCTGTGAACCCCATAAGAGAGCCGCGCTGGCCGGCGAAGAGCGACGCGATTGGCTGGCTCGCCGAAGTGACATTTGCAGTTCACCGGCTAAGGTTATCGTGTCTGCCGATCCTCACGTGTGGTGGGAAAAAAGCTTATTTTCCCAGCCCAGATATGAAAAGGTAACATTTGCTGGAGAGGTTTGGAGAGCAGAGAGGGGCTCGGCAGATACGGATCAGGAGGGCGAGGATGTGTCTGACATTCTAATGTATGTTGGGAGATAAGAGAGCCAGGAGGGAGGGAGGGAGGAATTGTTATGATCTTGATGAAAAAATACACCATTTCTTCTGGAGTGGAGAGTGTGAGCACACCTGGGAATAAACAGGCCGCGGTCATCTCCTTAGGCTGCGACTGCCCTCAATACTATCCATCTGGGATTACCTCACTGTGGTTTGCCACACATTCAAGGCTAGGCAGACACATTCCTGTATTTTTCACAGTGTTCTGAGTGGGTCACACTCAATAGCATCTGTAATCTGATTACAACCTGGTTTTCTCAGTAACTGCAACAGATTACAGTTACCATTTTTGGAATCAGATTACTGTAATCCTGTTCCATGTCCATCCATGTAATTCATTACTACATAACCACAGTTACTGCTTGTTTGAACAATATAAATTTGTCTGGAAGTACCGGGACAGGGTGGTTTACAGCTGCTCTGTTTCCAGACCAGGGGCCTCATATAACAAATTTTGTGTGGAGTTTCCCTTTAACAACTTGTAATTTTACGCACGTGAACGAGGCTCACGTCCCGCCCCGTTAACTCCCACAAATGGTTAATTAAACGCTCTTCATGAATATTGATATATGTGTAAATGTGCTTCTTGTTCCATTCTCATTGTGTGAGAAAATGGAAAAGTCGGAGTGCAAGACTAAAAAGAGAAATTTCAGAGTGTGAAACTGAAGTGCTTGTTGGGAGGTCAAGGCGAGGTCAGAGTATTGATTGGTGGCCTCAGTTCGGGTATCATCCACCAAAAAAATGTGTTGAGTGGCAACATGTAACAGCAGCAGTTGATGCTGCCAGCTGTGAGAACCAGACCCTTTATTAAAAAAAAGAAAAAAAGAAATGGTCCGACATTGAGCAGCAAAGCGCCTATCAACAGTGCCACCGCCAGGTTGAGGAGACTCTCTCCTCTTGACAGACGTTTCACCTCGATAACAGGGGAGAGCTTAATTAGTGGCATTGTGCCAAAAAAAGAGGATGACACCGACATGACATCAGAGGAAGATGAGAACGCTGCGGCTGATCCAGATATCCTAAATGTGCCTGTTGTTTTTGGACCACACATTCTACACTTCACACTCATTTGATTTGACTAATAAAACGCATAACAGACTTAACAGACTAGACAAGTTTTTTATTGTCATTTTCTGACTCAGAGGGAGGGTGCAGCTGGTGGTGTAGAGCAGTGATTCTCAACCTTTTTCATATCATGGACCCCTAATTTAGTCCACATGAGGGCCACGGACCCCCATTTGATGAGATTTAGTCTCTCGGACCCAAATCTGAGAATGTTTTTATTGTCAGATATGATTTTGTCCAGAACTCCATGACTATCTGTATTGTAGGTAGAGAGATAACAGAGAAACTATGATCAACACAATCATTCTTCTACATTCTCTGTGTTAAATTCTTGTAAATGAAATAATGCTGAAGTTTAACAATTCATCAATTTGCTGGGGACCCCCTGGAACCCCCTCAAGGACCCCTGGTGGTCCTCGGACCCCATGTTGAGAACCACTGGTGTAGAGGATGGCTGTATACAGTGTATATATAATTATTATGTAGTTATAATTATTTTATAACCTTGTTAATTTCAGTCCAATTGCTTAACACCTTGAATGTGTAGCAATTACTAGGAGACACACAACTTATGAGCCCATAATGAGTTCATTGCAGATAGGGAGATGCTTTTTGGGCAAACTAGATTAGACTAAAGCAACAAATAAATGATTAAGGCCTGGTTGTTCCTTTGGAATATTATTATTAGAAGTCTAATTTGATATGGAGCATAAAGAATTGATTGACAGTGTCATTAAAAGATTTTACTTTATTTGACTGCTTTGCCATTGGAGTTTCCATTTCTCAGTGTGTCCAAAATGGGTCAAAGTTTCCGTCACAGTACGCACATTTTCACGTCTCGTTCTTTATAACTCCCAACTTTTGCGTGGAAAGTGTAGTGCGCATCTTTCAAACCCTGTTTTGCGCGTACACAACATTTATAAATGAGGCCTAGGAGACATGAGTTTGACCATGTCAGATGTCGGAAACGGTGTTTTGACCCGGCCCGATATAAAAAGACATTTGCCCCCACTGACAGTTCACTATTATCCAACATCCTCCAATAACACTGCAATGGTGTTAAAAGTTCAGCCTATTCTCTGGGAAACCCAGTGACCATAAACAAAGCAAACACCCAGAGGGGCTTATCTTTTTGTAGAATAACTGTGTGTGTGTGTGTGTGTGTGTGTGTGTGTGTGTGTGTGTGTATGTGTGTGTGTGCACGTTTGTGTGTATATTTTTGAGCACCCACACAAGTGTGTTTACTACTCACTGTTTGCCATTTGAAGCTACCATTCTGTCAACCCACTAATCACGGCTCAGCTAACACTTTCACCGGCTCCTGGAATCCTGCTCCTCCTGGCTTGCCTTTTCAATCCAGAAACTGTTATTATTTCTGCCTGGAGGTGCAGCATTCATCCGATCAAGCCCTCACTGTAAATATGTGCACCACATCAGGCTTCATCTTTTTTTTTTTTTTTTTTTTTTTTTTTTTTACAAATTATAAAAAGATCCCTTTAGGGTGGAGAGAGGAAAAGAGAGAAGATGAGGGAGAGAGAAAGCGAAAGAATGGGGAAAAGAGAGGGAGGTATGTGGGAGAGAAAGAGAGAGAGAGAAGATAAAGAGAGAAGATAGAAAAACATTGCCTGCAGGTGGTCGCAGCTGTAGTACAGCAGTAGACTTTTTACAGGGTGGCTTGTGTGCTCCACTGGAGCGACAGCTCTGACTTTGACTTCTGAGTTAAGAGCAAACAACTCCAAAAAACAGGAGTTGAGGAAGACTTCTTGTCAAGGAGGCGGGGAAGGAGAGAGAGTTTTGAGAAGGGGAAGAGAGGGAAGGAACGGAGGGGGAGAAGAGCAGCAAAGAGAAAATAGTCAGGTAACAAAGACCTGTCAAATCCCCGACAACCCCCTCTACCATATCACTATGCCACATCACACACAGAATAATGCATTATTCCTCTGGGCCTCCTACATGTTCCTATCTGAGGGGATACAAATTAGAGCTTCCTCATAAAACCCGAACAACAACAAATTAAAGGGATGGGATGTAGGGAAAGCATGGGGAACGGGGATATGGATGGGAAGGGAGAGAAGGAGGAGGAAGAAGGAGGAGTAGGCTGTTTTGCCAAAACCGAAGCTCTTTGGTGTCAGAGAAGAGGGAAATTGACGACGGGGGGAAAGCCGAGCGAGAACAAGACCCATGGGGGAGAAAGGGGGAAATGAAGAGAGGAAGAAGAGAGCCGTGTCTGCGGATGATGAAAAAATGAATGAGTGCAGAGCAACCAAGGAAGTCTTGCAGCGAGGGGAGGAGAGGAGAGGAGGGGAGAGGAGGAGAGGAGAGAAGAGGAGAAGAGAAGAGAAGAGAGGGGTTTAACAAGCAGACTGAGGCAGGATATATGAGTCAGGGAGATGATCAGATACTTAGACAGCCAGTCAGAGGATTGGAGTCACTGAAAGAGACGGATGCCTGTCTGGGAGACTGTGAGGCAGCCATAGTCATTCACACACACACACACACACACACACACACACACAGCTACCCCGATGTTGTGTCTGGGGGAGTGAATCATTCCACACCTTTCGAATAACAGGAAGGGAGCTCTCAGCAGGTGAGGGAGCAGCAGCAAGACCTGCTCTCCTCTCCACAGCAGCTCACATGGCCACAAGAAACGTCTGGCTGAGCTGCTTCCGACGGACGGATGGCGGTGCAGTCCACACACACACGTACACACACACACACACACACACACACACATATATATAAGCGCACACACACGCTCACTCAACGCGGGCGTGGAAACACCAGGTAATGGTGATGATGGATCGCATAAACCTCTGGCTTGGTTAATGATCCCAGAGCCAGAGTGTTGATTGCTTTCTGGTAAGAGGAGATTCATACGCCGGTGTGTGTAATCAGCACTCAACCTTTTCTATCCAAAGCCTTTCCTCGCTAGCTGCGGCTCCACACTGCAGAGAAATGTCCATCTTAACAAGTCATATAACCTTTCATTCAGTCTCAAAAATTTTTGACAGCTGTAAAAAATGTGCCAATGGGGTCGGATAATTAAATTTATTTCCAAAGAAGATGTTTCCAGGAATGCAAACTTGTGAGGGTTGATAAAGGTAAAATGTTCAGAAACCAAAACATCACAGGAGGGTCAGTAGACATCCTCAGCCAGGATTTTTTATTTTATTTCTAACAATAAAAAAATGCAGCATTTTGGTGCACTCTAAGATGAAAACAAGGGAAAACAAACAACATGCAGTTCAGGTCTAAAACCTTTTAAACAGAGTTTTGAATACTGACAGAGCTTCATTTTTATCTATATATTTATATATTTATGTGTCAGTTTCACTCATATAGATAACCCTGTGAACCCTTTGAACCAAGCTGTTAAGAAACACCTGTTGTACAACTGACTGCCAGTCCATCCACCCACCTAAACAGATGGAGACTTGAGTAGCTCTGCTCAAATGTCATTGGTCTATTTCTTCTTACTTCTGGCCTGCATGAGGATTTCTAGTGCTACTTTGTGCTGCTTAGCCACGTGCCTCTGGCTCTAATTCACCCCACAGCACTTAAGGGTGACTGGCATTCAAATTCCATCCTTAAGCTCTCTTCTTTTCTGTAAATGCTCTCGACTCTGGGCTTTGGAACATTTTGATGGAGTAATTTCCATCGCTTTACTTCAAAATAATGCCATTACTTGTAAAAATGTATGAACTGCTTCACTATTAAAGTTGAACTATTAAATGACGCACATCTCTTGACAGATGAGGCAGACCTAGTGCTTTTCCGGTGAGAATGTGGCCCATGTAAAATGATTTGACTTAAATAATCTAACTAGCAGTTAGAGCTGAACAATTAATCAAAGAAAGATTTTACTTCTGCAATTTCCGAATCACAGAGGCTGCAATTAATTGCTTAAGAGAGACGGGCGTCCAAAATGGATTTCTAAACAAGGTGTTTTAGAGCTGCAGGTAATGTTTGGTCTATGAATCAAGTACAATATTGGTGAAAAACCTTTCATCAGACTCAAACTCAGTAAATCCTGCACACTGACATCTATTTTTTTTTAACAAAATCACTTTTCTTTAAACAATTTTAAAGTTCCCAAAAACTTACAAGAAAAAACTTGTGATTATATGAATCACAGGTTAAGTCGTAATTGCAATATTCGCCAATTCGATTTTATGTCAATATCTTTCAGCCCTACTAGGAGTTTGATTGAACAGTAGATTTAAAAAAAACTTGTTACAACTGACATTTTTTGCAGTACGTGCCCATACACACCCCTCTCTACCATGATTGATTGGTGGGTGGGTGCAAGCCAGCCACACCCACTGAGAGAGATACTGTAGGTTAGTGAATGATTGGGTGGGATGTGTTGTGTGATGCCCAGAGGGGATTATGGGAGGCTGGGGGTCCTCCACTCTGCTGCTCTCCACATCCGGGTCACCCAGATGTTAAAGTCAGTCAAGAGAAAGGCCCTGCTCCTGCTAATTGGAGAGGCCGACACTGCATGAATAATGCATAACGATAGTAAGCCAATGTTAATCTGATCCTATTACCCCTAAAAGCCTATACGCAGGCATGGATTGACCACACTACTGAATCACATATAACTCTCAACAGATGAGGCAGAACAGGTGCTTTTCTGGTGAGACCCACATCGCCTGTTAAAAAATGGAAGTTAAATAGGCTAAGTAGGAGTTTTTAGTAAGGTTAATCTCCATTACAAAAGAAGATTATTCAGCTCTGAGCCTAGACTCTAGAGAGAGAAAGTCGCCACTATTGCAGAGCATAGCTAGATAATTGAAGCAAGTCCACGTCCACCTTTGCTCTGGCTACCCATAAAAACACTAGCACATGCTGTAATTGCATGCAGAGCTGACCTGAGATAAGACGCATGCATTGTGAGAAAGAGAGCATTAGCTGAACTAACGTGCCATCAGTAAGATGCTCGCCACACAGCTACACATGGAAACATAATAGGTCACTCATGAGAACAGAGAAGCAGTGAACTTGAAGCCAGCTAAAAGGGAGCCCCCTTACCGGGAAAGAAAAGCTTTTGTATGAGAGAGAGAGTGTACAGAATGGTGAAGAGGAAGAGGAGCGATATGTCTTCAAGGTACGGCTCTGTCCTCTCTCCACTGACGCGGAACAAACCACAGCTAGGAACAAAGGATGTGCTCTCATGGATAATGGAGAGAAAGAGAGGGGAAGGGGCTAGTTTTTCAAGTTGAGCGCTGCTTTAAAATACCAGCCAGGACGGCTCCACTCACCACAACTTCATGCGTATGGTGCTGACCTCATAATGTTAATTTCCATGTCTTTGGACCAATAAAAATATCATAGTTTTTGCCCCAAAACACTTGACTTCATAGGCCCAAGTCACACGATGACGTCAACACTGCTGCTGTCAATTAACAGCTTGACCGCTGAATCAACCGTTTTTTCAGTTGTCAGTCATCCACCAGCGGTCTAATCGTAGGCCTGTGTGTCTGTGTGTTGGTGCATGTGTGTGTGCACATGTGTGCTCAGGAGTGAGCATGTTGACACCCAGGGGAAGGAGAGAAGAGGAGAGAGAATACCAGCCATTTGAAGACAAAAGTGAACAAAAAAGCATTCACTATTATCACCTTAGTTCTATCTGACCTGATTTTCCAATTTCCGCTGACCTTGAATGGTTTTTTCCCCCTTTACTGTGGGCCAGTAATAATTCATAATGCCTCGTCTGGGACTGGTGAAAATAACACGCAATATTTCTACTTTTGCTTGTGGTGTGTTTGGTTTTTTGGGCAGGAGAGCCTTAACCTTTGCATGACCGGCTCCATCTCCATTAACATTATCAAAGGGAGGCAGTGACAGACTCATAATAAATATCATCATCATCTGCTTGAATGACCTGGTCTCTCTCCTCTGTCCCATTCCTGCTAGCTAGAAATTAGCCTGCCCTGGACATGGAGATACTGTAGATCTACTTCCAACTTACTGCAACCATAGTTGAATCTCTGCATCTAATACCATTTACTCCAAGTCTTCAGCAATATCAAACCAAAAATCTAACATAGGCCTAGATGCTAACACACCTTGGTGCATTAGTGCAATCCTCCCCGCTCTTGACGTAAATACAAATCTGTGTTGTATCCAAGCAACAGGCCATGCTGTATAGACTCAGGAGAGGAGGATGTGTTTGAGGCATTTCCACTTAGGCTTAGCTGCAGAATCAAGTCTTGATGAATGTGAGGAGAGCGTCCGACGAGGATCCCAGACACCCATGGATCAATGGCCAGGTAATTTATGACACCAGACTGAGGAGAGGAAAACTGCATCTATCTTTTCCCCAGCGACTTTCCCTCACTACCTATATCTCATTGCAGTGATTTAGATCCCATGTAAGATGCATACCGTTCACTTGTTTCCAGGGGAAAACAAACACTGTATAATTCTAAGCTTACAGAGACAGAGATCGCAATAGTGCCAAACATCTTAGGTTTTAAATAATCTATTGCAAAGTTGTTTCAGCTTGGGGTTTATACAAGCACAGCCCGTAATAAAGAACTGAAATATAAATAGGTTTAAGTGTTTTGACAGAGGAGTAAGAATAACATCAGCACTCACTTAACACTTAATTCATCGGACATAGTTTATTCAAAAAGACTGATAGTTATGACTCCAAACCAAACTATCCCTGTGACATCAAATTTCCTGCATCCACTTTTCTTATGACTGGGTTAAAACTGCTTCAAATATGATTTATATGTATTTTTTTTTGTTTGGTTGTTATGGTTTTTATAAAACAACTGAGGCTACATTTGATGAAAACAGTGTTTTTTCATGGCATCTTGCCTGGGAACTTCAGTGAAAGATCAACAGCAGCCCTGTCCTGTTGTTGATTTCACTTAGCTGATATTGGTGTCCAGTGCTGATCAGCTACATGTAACCCATGTCCTCTGTAATGAAGACGACACACTGGACCAATGCACTATTGGTCACATCGCTACATTTCCCTCTGCAGCTGCAACCATACTGTATGGCACACTAGTGGTAATCCATTAATCGTTTTAGTCACTTATCAAGTAAAAATACCAAACATTTACTGGTTACAGCTTCACAAATGTTAAGATCTGATGCTTTTCTCTGTTTCATATAATTATAAAATGAATATTTTGGGGGTGTTCTGGCTGCTGTCAGACTACATCAGCAATTTTGAGAATCACTTTCGGCTCTGGGAACTTGCAGATGGGCATTTGTCATTATTTTTGACATTTTATAGACTAAATGATTAATCGATTAATCGATAATGAAAATAATCATTCTTTGCAGCCCCATGCCACACTTCTCTAAGACACATAGCTATAGAATGGTGAAAGTGTATGTAAACAAATTTATACTCTAGTAGCTATAGACTCGTGTCAATAGCACTGTATGTGAGGTCCTACTGACCTTCTACGATGTGTCCCAGTAAGTATTGTGAAACTATGTAAGATGTCAATGTGTTTCTCCACCAGTGCATATATGTTATGCTGCTAAGTGTGGCATCACTGGTAAATCTTTGAGTCTATACCTGAAACAGGCACTGACGTAACTGAAAAAATAATATAAGTACAACAGTGACAGCCAACTGTCTTTGAAATGTCCACATCAGTTATAACAAAAAGCAGCATAAGGGTAGAGAACTGAAAGTGTTGTTAGTGTACCATGTTTGCCAAGTGTGGGTTCAGGTAGGCTATCAGGTACACAGGGGGGTGCGGCTCTGCGTTCCCAGTGATGGCTGAGATTATCTCCAAGGTGACTAATGCTATTAACATGGAGAACAGCCTGTTAATTACCCACCCGGCTCTGGGGCCATCGTCGGCCCACTTTAATCATCATCCGCACAGCTTGGGTAAACAATCATTCAATCATCACACAGCTTTGCCGCGACACACAATACAGCAAACAGCCAATTTACAGATTAAATGATTGGACGGATGGCTATTGTGAGACACACTTTGCATCCACTCAGTGACACACAGGACAGCGGAGAACATGGGCTTAACAAAGAGCACTCAGACAGAGTGGCTGTGATATGAAAACATGGCAATACACCAGCCGGTAAATGTGCAGTGCGATATGATTTCATGTGAAACTGCCTGAACAACGTCCAATAGTCAACAATCCACATTTGCACACACTGCACACTCTGCACATTCTGCACATACACTCTTTGCACAGGACACTTAACTAGAAGCATTTCATTAGCATCTTAGAGACACTATTTTTTATATAGTATATTAATTTATTTTCTTTTTAATTCTTACTTCTCCTACTTACACCACTATATTTTGCTGCTGTAATGACCTAAATTTCCTTCAATTAAGTCCATGTTAACCTATCTTATGAACTACATCTATACTCTATTCATTATAATACATACTATAATAATACTACAATCCAAGAGAGCAATTAAGCAGCTGTATCTGCACGCTGGTTATTTCAACATAGCAACTATTTGATGAATAAAAAATAATGCGACCTCTGTCATTACAAATGAGTCAGAGCTAGCTGGTATTTTCAGAGCTGTCTGTATTCCGGTAATTAGGGCCCTGTGTTGGGGGGGGGGGGGGGGGGGGGTCTTATTTGGATGGGTTCCCTTGACTCTAATGTGTCAACAGTCTAGCCTAAATGAAGCAACTACATTTACACTTTGGCAAGACAGCTAAAGGTCAGTGAACAGTGTCCTCTGTCACATTGTATCACACTGTCAGGCCTTTCTTTGGCCCGTGTCACTTTCCTTGGACACAGTCGACAACATTGTGCATAGGAGCATACTTCCTGTTTACATTTCCTCCGCAAATCACACTGGAAAGCTTTTTGGCACTGTCCCCTGCCATTAATCACTGTTGAGATAAAAGCATTGTCATAGTGGAAAGAAAGAAAGAAAGAGGGAGAAAGAGAGCTAGAAAGAGAGAGAAAGTTGATGTGTGTGTGTTTGTTGTTGTGTATGTGTGTGCATGCAATTATTCAAAGATGTAGAGGGAGCTGTGTAGGTGCCATATGGGGGTTGTGGACACCTTTCATCTTCTCCTGACAGGCCATTATCCCTTCACAGTATTCCTTTTACATTATCTGAAGAAACAGTCATAAATTACCCACACCTGTCCCTGTGATCTTCTCTGCACCACTCCTCGCAAAATTGAATTAACTTCTCACATATCTGTGACACAGCTGTCCCTCCCTCGCTCACAGGTAGACTCGAGGTAAATCTGGTACATCAAATAGCAAATAGCAAGAGGCTCAACTCTTATCTCTTTGAAAGACAGTTGGAGCAAGAAACAGAGAGACGACAGGGAGAGAGACAGATAGAACAAGCCTTGTCAGACAGATATAGCAGTGGAAGAGAGCAAGGCAGGATCAAACGTCCAGTTTCTGCCAGTAATCATCCACAAGAGGAGCAGACAGGGGGGGGTGGAGGATGGAGATAGGAGAGGAGAGGAGAGGAGAGGAGAGGAGAGGAGAGGAGAGGAGAGGAGAGGAGAGGAGGAAGGAGAGAGGGCCTGGCTGGTTGCTGTGCCACAGAAAGCAGACGTTACTGGCTTTTTCATCCAGCAGGCATGGCGACGCCAGCCCCTCCACAGCTCTCCAGACAGTCTGGCACACAGGCCACAGGAGGAAAGATCAGAGCCCTGAGCCTCAAGCATGGAAAGAGTATGTGTATATTGTGTGCGTGTGTGTGCGTGTGCGCGCGTATGTGCACATGCCCGTGTGTAGCTGCTTATATCTTTCAGATGTAACACTCTGCTTGTTCTATAATTCGAGGCTTTTACCCACGTAAAATATGTCAAATCCAAAAAGCACTGGCAGAGAAAAGGGACCCAGGTCAGGACAGGGGTATCCTTGTTTTTAACCTCAAAGACAAGCCTAAGAGTGTGTATAATGTGTGTATTTACAAATTCCAAAGATATCTTTTTATTTATTTACTTGTTTATTTAACAGGGACAAATGCATTTAACATTGTTTCATATATAAAATACAAAATAGATGCCATGCATGCAGGTTTCTAGCCAAGGCAAATTTGCAGCCCCTGTCCCTGGCTAGGCTTTTGGGGTTAGAACAGAAAGTACAGGAACATTGTCAAGCATCATCAGGGAATGCTCCATTATGAAACATTATAAAACATTCAACATTAGTTCTCAGAGTATATCAGTTATATCAGGAATCTTTCTCATTCTGTAGACTGCATGTTACAGAGGAACATAACGTCATTAACAACTATCAGTGATGCTGAGGTGGTAGTGGTATTATTTTATTTGACAGTCCATGTACATACAAACACACGTATGTACATGTTGCTCCATGCACAGGCAAAATGCTAGTTCAGCAGAGCCAGGCTGCATGCATTAATTAAGGATAGAAGTCAATTTATTGGTTTATTTCTGCTGTGATCCTCTTCAACAAAGACCGTGTTGTTGTAGAAGGACACTGTAGGTTCAGCAGCAACAGCTCATTCACATGTGGCAACTGAGTCAGGGAGTAATGAGGCTGATAACATGAAAGACCAGTGAAAGAGCAACATGGTCAATAACATGACAGATAAGTGATGCCACGGGCCTGAGGTTTCTGGACTATCCCAGAAGGCAGAGGTGAGAAAATGTGAGAGGAAGAGGAGCCGAGGGAGCAGCCTGATAAACCAGGTCTTCCTCCTCCATCTCCCACGCAGTCGGACACTGCCTCCAGCACCTCTTTAAAAATAGGAGGGAGAAAAAGCTGTCACTCTGGATTTAGCCTACTTTCCAACATGCCCATTAATTTCAAAGCAGATGGCAAAAAAAAAGGAGTGGGTTGGAGGGAGGGGCTTCTGCTAAGCTGCTAAATAACAGAGTTGAGAGAGAGCAAGTTTCAGAGGGAAGTGGGAGTTGGAGAGCGGGGTGACCTAAGATGTCAAGGGATAGTTGTTTTGAAGCAGATTACAGCCAAATCACTTAAGGAATTATGATTATTATTCTGAGGAATTTACTGTTATTAGAGTAGATGCAGTTCAGGTTACCAGAAAAGCAAGTAACCCACTTGACACAGCGCTTAAAGTATCGCTCTGCCCCAAAACTTCTATCCGTCTGTGTATCCACCCTTCCCTTAAAGGCACTCATCATCTCAGCCTGTCTGGGGGATTTAGGGGGAGGGGGTCCCGGCATAAATCATAGATCTTCTCTGAAATGAAAGGAAAGGAGGCAGAGATGGAGAAATGGCCCCAAGGATACAACTCTAAACCAGTGGTTCTCAACCTGGGGGTCAGGACCCCCCGCAAGATAATTTTAGGGGGGGTCGCGAAATGATTTATGGGATAGGAGAAAAACGTATTTCTACTATACAAATGTATTATCATGTGTACTTTTTCTGATTTTTCTCTAATTTTAGATTTTTCTTGTGCAATAGTTTGAATAGTTTTCAGCCTCTAGGCTTCCTGGTCTAGTCTGGTCTAGTTTATTTATATAGCCCTTTATCACAGTCAAGTCTCAAAGGGCTTTACATACCATAATATACATGTCATATACCATACTACATCATACATATACACACTGCACATCATATACTACATCATATACTAGATCATATACCATACTACACACAAACACGCCTATGGGCAATTTAGGGTCTTCAATTCACCTGAGCTGCATGTCTTTGGACTGTGGGAGGAAACCCACGAAAACACAGGGAGAACATGCAAACTCCACACAGAAACGACCGGGGTTTCAAAGGCGACAGCACTAACCACTGAGTCACCGTGCCTCCCACTGATACTTAATCGAATGAAACAACCTGAAAAGGGAAAATCATTCTTTGGTTGAACTGCTCACCACTCTACATGCAGCCTGTGATGGGGCGTCGCAAGTAGGCTTTGCATCATTTTAAGGAGTCATGAGCTAAAAAGGTTGAGGACCACTGCTCTATACTACAATGTAAACATTCCCTGCAGACCAAGTGAAATTGCCAACACACACTAAACAGCGCTGCTGTAAAGACCTTACAATCCTAAGCAGCACTGATAAAGCTGTTAGCAATCCTATAAGCTGCAAGCAAGGTGAGGCAATCCGCTTAACTGCAATCAATCTATCTGTAATTAATTAACATGCAAACCCATTGTGAATTCAACTAATGCACAGCGTGAGTTTGTTAAATCATGCCACAAACAACTTGTCCTCAAGGACAATCATTAATCACATGATCAGCCATCATGACCGATGTCCTTGAGGCATTTTTGTAACGTGTTTGCCGGCTTGCATTATAGGCTTAACAGCTTCTCCAAAGGCTTCATACAGTGGTATCAACGCTAACACCCATATGGGAATTTCCTCATGTATTCACCGGTCCATTTCGAAAAACCACTAAAGCGTGTCAGCTTTTACTGTCAGACACTGCTGAGAGAGGGTGCGTGTCAGACAGAGGGACGGGTGAGGAGAAAGGGGAGGAGATGGAGGGAAGAAAGTGCACCCAAGGGCAGAGGTGGAGGAGAAGAGGAGAAATCAGGCTGCTTGTCTCTAGTTGGCCTAACGGAGCCAAGTGAACTCCCCTCTCTAACTAATCTAACAAGCCAGTGACATGACATCACTGTCTCCGAGGCCAGGACACCACTCATCATCATTAAAGAGGAGGGAACCAGCTCTCCGAGGCAGGAGACCAACAGGCAGTAAGCAAGCAGGCAGGTTTACACACTGTAATGCCCAGTATAATGTTGTGTTAATGTACATGCATGGGCAGCAGGGTGGCGTACAGAGTAGAGAGACCATCTTTCAACATGAGGACCGATGTTCAAGCCCCTTGAGCAAGACACTGAATCTCTAGCAGCTGTTCTGTAAATGGCCCTGACCTCTGACCTCCCTGTTAAGGGCGACAAGAGAAAGAGGATTTCCCTACGGAGATCAATAAAGCATCACATTATTGTGTACTACTACAGCATTTTCACACAGACGCCCACCCTCCACAGATCCCAACTTTAGGGATGGGAAGATACATCGAAATTCAATATATTGCAATACAAAAATGTGAAAAATGAATTGCGATATTAGCTACATTTTATTCTGCTGTAGTAATCACAAATGAGACAGCTTGCTCATCACAATTTCACAAGCTCTCCATCGAAATTATATTATTTACACTTTGGGATGACATTTTTAAATTGTTGTTTACATTCTGGCAAGCCAATGCCATCGCTAGAAAGATTTGTGGCTCAGAAATAAACATAATTCTGCACAGTCAGACTTTGTTGTCATTGAGCTTTTATTTATTACATTGTATTGTGGTTGTATTGAATCGTGAACCCCATATTGCATATCGAATCGTATCGTGAGATAAGCATATCATCCCATTCCTACCTAACTTAGTCCCATCCTCACTGTGATGATCAAACCTCAGCGAGGAACAGCAGCTCCCTCTGAGCTGTTACTTGAACACAAACCGCGTGGCACAACGTCAACACATGATCATAAAAAGGGAGAAATGATGCAATGCAACGTTGTTACTCAGGCTCTGGCAGATGGAGGCTGGCTTTGTGTAAAAATACCAGAATGGAACAATCATTTCTATCAGCCCTGTATACACATTAGGTGTCACAGGGCTGGCCAGGACTGTAGCTAGTTGCTGCAAACAGATGTGGGGAAAAGTAATTATTTGGATGGTGTTGAGAGAGTGGGAGTGCTGGGAATCTAACAGTATTTGGACACGGATTTGGTCCACTCTATTACATGCAGCGAGGCTGGCAGAGTAATGGAATATTTGATCAGCACAGACACACAACAGCTCAAACACTGTTGGCCTAATATCTGGATGTCAGACAAGTCAACTGTCATTCTTTCATTAGCATGCTACGTGGAGACGAAAAGGGGAAAATAAATGTGACAGTCAGTACG
Organism: Centroberyx gerrardi; assembly: GCF_048128805.1. Lineage (NCBI taxonomy): Eukaryota > Metazoa > Chordata > Actinopteri > Beryciformes > Berycidae > Centroberyx > Centroberyx gerrardi. The sequence goes on along the minus strand of NC_135998.1, from coordinate 8,603,875 downwards.
CAACGAGGATGACGAAATAAGAAACAATACTTTTTTCCCCCGGTCAGATCCGTAGGGTAATAAGAACGCTTAAGACTTTGGACCAAATCATGTTGTAAATGATCGGTATTATATATGACTATTTATGTTGGCGGACACACCTCCAAGATCCTGGGGGAGTCTTTGAAAACACTGGGCTGGGAAGAGACAGTTAAGTTGTTTCTGACTCTTTCCAGCGGATATGGGACATGCTGACAGCTGTCCAAAAACATCTGAACCGTGCACATGGCTCCTGAGCTGCTGAGAGTTAGTTTGCTTCCAATCACACACACTCCATCTGAGTGCATCCACCCCCCACCCCCCCACCTCCCCACCACACACACACAAATGCACAGACCACACACACACACACACATATACGGACAAGCTGACATAGCTTTATGAACACTAGCAGTTATTCATTCATTCAGATTAAGCCTCTCCAATGATCACAAGTCTCAACTCCGGCTCTTCAGGATAAAAAAAAAAGGACAGATCTTTTTCTTCTAAAGTCACACCTATCTCTTTCTTCCCATACTGTCTTATCTCCTCAACCCTCACAACAAAGTCGGTGGAATTTCCATATTTCTGCGTATCTCTGTGTGATATTGTGTGTGCATATATGTGTGTGCATGTGTGTGTTTTTATGTGTGTGCAGTGTGTCCCACAGGTTGGAAGGGGGGTTGGGGGTGGGGACAGGGGTGTTGGAGGCTGAATCGCTATTTGCATTTCTTTTAGCGAGCACAGCATCAGTGTACTTAGTATAAAGTAATGAGGAATTAGCTACCAGCTGATTATTATACTCCCATCTGATTATCACTGCTTTACAGAAGAAAATGTAGCTAATTACAAATAAGCTTCCTTCTCAGTAGGCCTTTCTATTTAGTTTCTGCTAATTAAAAAAGTAAATAAAAAGGGTAAACAGTGAGCTCCGGTCAGTGTTCATCATAATGCAAACATCTACCAATATTAACAAAAAATTATTCTATTCTATTTTCAGAAAATAACTAATTCATGTCCTTTTAAAAGACCCTATCCTTATATAACTTAGATCAATTAGATGCAATGATTACAATGATATACACTATGAATATAGATGAGAAAAATGTATGTCACACTAGAAACTGTATGCAAATAAAAAGGTGGGTAAACCGAGTAAGGGGGTTTTACCCTCCACTGCATCCCTGAGTTATAGATATTAACATTATATGAGAAACACAGGTGTGTGCGCAGGTGTGTCTACATGTGTGTGCCTGTTTTTGTGTGTGTGCTTGCTTTTTTAATCCTGCACAAGTGTGTGATTGTATCTGTATGTACATCTGTGCACGTGTGTATGTGTGCCTTTCTGATATGACTGAGATAACATAAGAGACAAACAGTTCATTTAGTCTTATCACAGTAGTTATTGCACTAAGAGAAAATATATACAGGCAAATAAGACCTAGATACTATCTCTATTCAGCTAGACAACCACCCCCCCCCCCCCCCCCCGCCCCCTCTCCACCCTCAATGCGACTCCACTCCTTACTTTAATGACTCAATACAATGGTCGATATAGCAGGCACACACACACTCAGGTGAGCTGAGTTGGCATGCCGAACACAGCGCTAAGGGTTGTAGTTCTCACTCTGGTAGTTAATGGAGCAAAACCTGAGGTGGAGGCAGAATACTGCAAAAAGATCACCTCAAATCAGATCAGCATATAAGCAGTTTTGTATTTTAAAGCTGCACTAGGCAAGACTTTTATGTAAAAATACACCCGTCTCATCAGCTTAAATCACAAAGTGGAGCTGTAACAGTGAAGAGCGTCCCATCCCCCTAATTGAGACGTTGTAGATTCGCCCTATTTAGCAAAATGAAATTCTAGTGTCGGGTATGGACACTTTTCCACACAGCAGAAGTGAATCAAAACTATCTAGAGAAAGCTGGACAGCTCATAAGCTCATAATTATTACTTTAATATAACAGGCAGACAAAACACACATGCATTCATGTGCACACACACACACACACACGACAGGTTGGTTAGAAAACCTGCCTAGTAGTTCAAGGTTTCCTGGCTTAATATTCAGCACTATTCGGTGTCCGATATGTGTGCAGCTAATGAAACATTAGCTACAAACTGTGATACATTACAGGCAGTTGCAGTATGTGATGGTGGTTGTAAGTCTTATAACAAAAACACCACACTCAGACACACACAAACCCACATTAATATTACACTACAGTTTAATCATTTAGCTGATGGTCTTGTCCAGAGTGACTAACAATGAGTGCAACAGAGGATTGAGCTTCAACTCTTAGATTGGCAATATTACAAGCAACAAATACTGAGTAATAACGGAGTAGCAACCTGGCAAAGCTTGTTTCAGGACTTTTGTGAATGACAGACGGTCATCTCCGCACTGGTTTAGCATAACAGCAGGAGGACTGATAAAGTTTGCTGATAAAGGTGTTACAGTAATAAGAGTCCCCATTACAACAGGCTTTTCTCTCCAGGAGGCTAATGATAATTAGACATATACTGTCCAGTCATCCATCACACGGCAGGGAGTGAAACACTGAGCCCTTTATGAGAGTGTTTCCTATTTCCTTAAGACACAAACACACACGAACAAACACACACGCATGCACACACATACACAAAGATCTCATAAAGTGTGTGTGTGTGTGTGTGTGTGCGTGTGTGAGGGAAAACAGTAGGAGGATAATGCCTGGATCAAGGCAACAAATTTTGATGATTACACTCCTATGGTGGTGCTGAGCCTGAGCTGCCGATGGGCACCATAAAAAAAGACACATCTTTTGATGCCTGAGGCGAAATGTTTTCTATGGATTTATACTAACCTCATAAAGTTGATCCTACCATCCTTTCTGTCCCTCTGCAAGTAAAACTCCCACCATCACATGAAAGGTAATGAGTAAAGCCACCAGTCGGCCTTCACAACCATATACTGTACCAACCAGCGCTGCAAGATAACATTAGTCAGATTTTTTTCCTGTAGCAGTCTCATAAATTTCCAGTGCGATTCTAATTACAAATGAGGTCTATCCATCCAGTGACAGTCAGATAACAAGCTTTCTCCTCAGCAGCGATGGTCGTTATTCCGCTCAGCGTTGCGCTATCATCCAAACGCCATCACTCAGGGGAAGTCCCACTGTTCACTAGCAAATTAACTATCCTGATGAACCCTCAATCACCAGACGTGCGCATGCAGCTGTCATCCGAACCCGCCACAATCCCTCTCTCTTCTCTCCTTTGCTTCCCTCCGCTCCCCTCTTGCTTAGCTCCCCAGGAGCAAAAGGTGGAGATAATTGATGCATTAGACCTGCTTTTGTTCCCTTTTTTGGAGCACAGACAAGGTTCATTTAACATCCAATAACAGATAGTTAAGTGCATATTATTGTAGTTAATTAAGTACATTTGTAAGGTTTAATTGTTAGAATATTGGCATGAGAGGAAGTAAAAAAGGAGGGGGGATGTGAAGAGAAACAACAGATATGTTTGTTCATATTCATCACCATCACCCACTTGGGTGTGTTGTTTCATATTGTGCAATTTGAGATGCAACTCCAGGGCACGATGCCTACTGAGCGCTAGCATATTACAAAACAGCATGGTGGCACAGTGTTTACTGAGGAAATTACACATTATGCCGCCGTGTCCCATAAGAAAATTATTCAATTACAGTTTCATTGCATTTGTTGATACGAGTTTGCCTGAAAATGATTCTCAATGGCTGTTGGGAATAGAGCATTAAAAGGTGGAAAGAGAGAGGAGCAAAATAAGCAAGGCAGAGTTGGAGATGAGAAGTCTTTATTTTGATGTAGAGTTATTATAAAACATGACCTGAATAAAGGATGAGAGTCAGAACATGGTGAAAGAAGATGAGGAAAAATAAGTGAGAGGCAGACACTTGCAGAAAGGGCTGGAGGATGATAAGGGGAGATGGACGGATGAGATGGAGAGAGAGAGAGTGAAAGTGGCAGAGGAATGAAAGGGGCGGGGGGGGTCTAAATGATGAAGTTTGTGCTGTGTGACAAGCCGTGGATCTCCATTTCTCAGTACTTCATGGCACCATGCACTTAACTATGGACTGGATCTGCACTGGCCTCGGCATATTAACCGGCTCTCAGGGTTTGGGGAAAGAAAGGCAGCCATACGATCACTAAATTATTAGCTTTTTGCTCTTAACTTAAGAAAACCAGTGGAGCAGGCATGCACTTGGAAAACTTAAAAACTTTGGACCTTTTAATGTTTAATTACGCTACATTTGAGAAGAAGTTGGAGATGTAGGTCAGTGTGGCAGCTCGTTTGGACGTTAACTTGATGGTTCAACACTGCAGCTGACTGTTACACTGGAGATCTTCACCACAGAGAAGCAAACTGCGAATTGCCTCCCATGATTACAGAAATTATATGAGCTGTCAGACAAACAAAAGTAAAACTTCTTCCTCCTCTCTATCTCGATTTAAAGAGCGATGACTGATGACAAGTTTTACAAGATTCAACTGGGCAGACTGAGGACAGATGTTGCCTCAGTGCACTGTTACCGTTTGCTGTGTGGGCTGAGAGGTGAAACATTAATATACTATGTTCCTGAGTGTACGAAGTCGATGTATTGTCACAGGCAGACTGAAATCGGCCAATCTGCTAGGCTTTCAGGGGATAGCCGGCACTTAAAGACGTGGCTGCGTGGTGCATTGTACTGTGAATGTGGGTGTTTGCTGGAGGTTAAGAAGTGTTGCAGTAAATCCGTTCCACTCTTCCTCGTGGCTCCTGCCCAGATATCTGGATGGTGCCAAGCTTTAACAAACAGGCTCTCTGAGCTATCAGCCCTAGTTATCAGCCCGTCACACTGTATGGGGAAGATAAATCTAGGCAATTAAAATTTAAATTGCCATGTGCACTGCCGTGACTCCCCTCTTTCCCTGTCTCTCCCAATCTCTCTCTCTGCCACCCGGCTGGACTGCTTCAGTCCTGTGTCAGAGGGCGAGGGAAAGGCATATTTGATGCATTTACGCAGCCAGCGATGGAAAATGTTCTGGTCAAACAGCTACTTCTTTTACTCAGCGGAGAACCTTACTCTTTTACCCTGGAGCATGATTTCTGCTGGCAATCCTGCTTCTCTGCTGGTAGCTTGTTTTCTGCCGGTGCTTTCCGCCCTAACTGCTATGTCTGCTTTTTACAAGAAGGCAGTGTGACGAGAAGGTTATCAATTTGAATCCCCAGGCAAGCCGAGAAAATCTGGGTGCGGTGGGAAGTGAGTGAGTGACACTCTTCCTTCCTTTAACGATTACCACTAGAGTGCCCAAGAGCAAGGCACTGAACCCCAAACTAATGTGTGAGTGGAACTGTTCAGTGGTCAATCACACTGGGCAGCTCCTACGTGCAAGTGTGTGTGTGTGTGTGTGTGTGTGTGTGTGTGTGTGTGTGTGTGTGTGTGTGTGTGTGTGTGTGTGTGTGAATGTGTGTAACCCTCCCTCCTCCCGACAACAACTCCCCCAGGCAGGTGCTATAAAAAAAAATGCCTTCTTAGTCAATGTTATTAAATAAAAGCTGATAGATTTCTGTGTGTTCATATAGCAAAACCCCTGCCTCATCCCATTCTTTTTCCAACATCATCCACCTCTTATAGCCATTTAAAGATTAGCCAGCGTTAGATCAAAGGAGCTCTAGAGACAAGGAGAATTTGTACAATTCACTCCAGAGAGCTTTTAAGAAGAAGCCCCCAAGAGGCTCTTAAGCCAACTCAGTGCCACATCTTCCCCATCTGGTCAAAGTCCTTTCTCCGGCAGTGTTCTTGTCTGGCTACGGGAACACTGAGAGGTAGGGGGGTAAAAATAGCAACCATCACATGTAGGGTAACTCAGTACCTCAGGTAACATCGGCGGAACACTTTCCTCTCTGCCGCCCTGAGACGTTCTTGACAGCATCACTCCACCAGAAGTGTGGAGAGGTGAACAGGAGACAAGGGGAAGAGTGAGAGAGACGAGAAGGCTTTTGACACCGAGGGACACAGCGTCACGTGACCAGCGCTCCTTAGTGATGCTTGTGTAAATGATAGGACATGATGATCCCATTCCTGCTCCGCCTCAAAGGGGACATGAGCAAAGATGACAGTCCGGGCCAAGGACAAGAGGAGACTCACAGAGCGGCTCAATGTTCACGTTGCTATAAGGCTTCGTTTGGCCCAGTGCAACTGAAATAGCAGAGAGGTTAATGGAAATAAAGCAGGGCTAGAATGATGTAGAGCTGAAGATTTAAGCCTTTAAGACTGATCTGAACCCCAAAAAAAAAAAAACCTGCCCAAAACCTAAACCAAGATTGAGGGATACTAGCCCAAACCTTTAGGAAATTAAAACAAATCTAAAATTAAAACAACTTAAAAACATTTGCAAAGAACAGTATTTTTTGGCAACATTATATAACAAAACCAAAATTTGTATATTCAGCCCAACCTGACCTGAACTCATTGCCTCTGGCTGGGTTCTGCCAGGTTCAGGCAAAGATGACAAGTTCTACAACAAAGAGATTTCCTTCACTCTGTTCTCTCCCATATTATATTTCCTCCGGGTAGCTGAAGCTACTGCTGTGTCTCTATTCAACCGGTTGATCAATAAAAATAGATCTAGTCCTAGAGCTGCCTTTCAGCGTTATCAATACACACATTGACAGGGTGGTGGATCAGCATCGGCAAGCAATTCAGGCCCAAGGGTCAACAGCATCATTACTATCGGTCGTACCATTAGTCTGGGGAAAATAAGGCTAAGGTTCATGAACAATATACAGTTCGCTTTTTTTTTTCAGCTTGGTTGCAGGAGAAGCATATTTAGCAAGTTGGGAGTTTCTGTCTTCCTAAAACGTGGAATTCTTGACTCATGTTTGCCGTTTTGAACAAGCACTCCTATCCCAGAAAAGGCTGTTTGGCACACTATTACATAAACTTAGTTCTTTTCTGTGGCGAGAACAACCTACTGAATAGATTCAAGTGAAGCGTAATGGGAATAAATTAGCCAGTTGGTTTTTTTTTAACCAGCCTGCTTTGAAATCGACCATTCAGTCCATGCAAATAGGATTTGGACAAAGAATAAAACCAAATCAGATAGAGAAGCATTTGAAGAGGCTCTGCCTGATTTATATATGCATTTAGGAGAACACACACAGTATTGTCAAAGCCCCAGGCAAGGCAAAGCTGCTCCCTGAATTTTCATGCGCCTGTTTTCTTTTACTGCGTCTCCATCATCGGATAGCCAATCTTTGATCTTTGATCCATGACAATAGCGTGGCCTTTCCCTGTCCCTCCTCCCGCTCCGCACTGTACTCAGCCATGTGGAATAATAACAGTAACATCTCACTACCAGCAATCAGTAAATCCAACACAATGCAGCCGCTGTGCCCAGATAATGCAAACGACCAGATAAGCATTAGAGTGATAACCTCACACACTCACTCAGACACACAGACATACGCGTGCACACACACACACAGAGAGAGAGAGAGAGACATGCACACACACAGACATGCACACACACACACACACACGCACACACACACACACACACACAGGATCTTAAAGATGCAAAGAGCCTGGCAGCAGCACAACACAGGGGCTGTGTGAGCCCATATGAGGCAGGAGATATGAGGATGATGGAGTCTCTGAGGTATGGTGGAGCTGTGATAATAGAATAGCTTTTCCATCTGCTAGAGGAAGGACCCCGAGCCCAGGCGTGACAGAGCAGAGCAGCAAGCCACACCCAGGAACAAGCTTATGCAAAATGCAGAGAGAGAGAGAGAGAGAGAGAGAGAGAAAGGAAAGATGAGGAGAGAAAAAGAGACACCCCTCATTTTTCACACAAGGCTTTGGCTTTGTGATAAACCCCCATCCACTTCCCACCTATCCATCTTTCTAATGGCGCTACTCTCTTATCCAAACCCCGATGTAAATATCATCTGTTATATCCCATAGGCAGGAGTCCCCATGGAGCATTTGTTTGTTTGTGCATGTGTGTGTTTGTGCAAATGTGTGTTTATTAGTGTCCATGTGTATATATGTGTATTTATTAGTGTGTGTGCGTGTGTGTTTATTTGTGTGTAACACACAATTGGCAAAGCAATAAAGCAGAGTAAATGGTTTAATAAAGGCCAGTGTGGTCCAAAATATGGAGCCATGCTCAAATAGTTTCTGCCTGATTTAGTTTATAGACTACACACACCTGCTTTATCAATACATAGTGCACTTTACCAAAATGCCATGGAGGGGAATAAATCAAACCATCAGATACATGTTTATGTGTGCTTGTGTGTGTGTGTTTGTGTGTGTGTTTCTGTCTGTCTGTCTTTTAGAGGGGTCTCTGTGGTCCACTACACACCCTGTCGCTAATCAGTGATTGACTGAATGCTAATTGTAAACATTGTGGGTGTTGTTGTCACGGTGATGGCTGTGGAGCAGTCCTCTCTGGGCGTGACTGCCTATGTGGTAACCTCAATTTAAACATGCAGAATTGCCAATGTGAACTCCCTGATCTCATCATTGCATACAAAAAGCTAATCTAATTCACTCATTGCCTTGTAACTGTTCCAGACTTCTCAATTCAGACAGGACACACGACTGCAGATGGCTATATTTTTATATGAGTCACGTGAGGGTATCGTTTCCAGTCTTAATGAGGCCTTTATATATATAATGACAAATACAGTCTGAAATTCATTATCATTAAAAACATGAAAACATGATACCAATTTTAGGCCAGCTGTAACAGTGTCATCACAAAACGCCAATTGAAAATCCAGCCAGGGTTTCTCTCTATATTTGCCAAAGACCGCAATTGTAGACGGGGGTTTTCCCAGAGCTAGGAAGCCATGCAAACTTTACTGGCATGATTCTACTATTCTAGCTACTCTTTGTATCTCTGAAATGAATCATAGGCCTAGACGTTAAATCATTTATGAGGCTTCCACTGGCTGTGGGTTGAGTCTGAGAGTCATACAGCGCAGGGAAAGACCTCCCTGCCCTATAAATAAACAGGGCTCTGCTGACTTCCTCTGGGCCGATTCAACACAGTATTACGAGACCCGTCTAGGGCCCTGAAAATCATGGCTGACCAATAAACTTATATAACTCTGAGGACAAGCTTGGTTAATCACATTCTGAACTAAGATCTAAGGGCAAAGAACAACACCAGTTGGACAGACTTACAATCTGTCTTCACCTCTCATGAAAGGGCTGTAAAGAAACTTGGCCGGAGTCCTAGTGCACCGAACAAGTTCTATAAACTCCTGCAATATGAGGCCAAAGTTTCAGCCCTGGCATTAAACATCAGATCTAGACTTCTAACCTTTTGTACCCTGCGGTGGTGTAGAGGTTGAGTCCTCACCTCTAGAACCACATGCACCTTCCTGGCCAAGGATAAAAAAAAACACCAGAAACCTTCTCTGTTGTGTCTCCTCTAATCTCTGCTCATCTCAGCTTCCCAGCTCAAAGAGAAAAATACTAAGGTCTCTTTTTAACAACCAAAAAACCCCTCAGATCTATATTCATCAACATAAGATCTAATTGGCTGTTAGTGCTCGTCCCTGTGGAGTTACATCACAGCTTCCTGAGGGCAGGGTCAGCAGTCCCCTTTGGTCACCAGGGATCCCAAGCCCCTGCAACAATACACCAACCTCTGGAAACTCCTCCCAATCAAATCAGGGCCTTTATCTCTACTCCCCCTATGCCAAAGTGACTTTAGCATTAAATTAGAAGCCTGGCCATTAGGTGGAAATTATTGTTTTCTCCACACATCCAATAGACGCTGCGTCTACGCGCCTAGCATTAAATCAGAGCAGACGCATTGTGGGAACTCCATAATTCATAGCTCTTAATAGAAATGCAAGGATCTGGGGCTGTGCACTTGTCTGTAAGGATCTGACTCCTCTCAACACCTGGGGGAAGGCTACACTGGGAACAGGGAAGAGTATTGGATGTGTTCGAGCTCCTTCTCTAATTCCTCGGACCAGATCTTAAGTCTGTGAGCAGCCGCTAGTGAGTGGTGTGTAATGCCCACAAGTCCATTTTATTCCTGGAAAACTTTCAGGCAGTCACCCTCATTAAAAGGGATCGGTGCGGGCCAGGAATGCCAGATTGATATTTAGCTGTAAGTGCTCTCTCTGCTCTGGACATATCTGACAGTATTGGGCAAGTTGCTTTGTTGCTTTGGCCGACGACTGCAAGCAGACGTTATGTAAGCTGTTGATTTATTTCTACAGCATGCTGCATCGCAATATGTAAGACACTGACATTCCTTTAGCATCTGGCCCAGGAAAGATAAATAACACTTTTTGTAGGCTGAAGAAAACATCCGAATGCCACAATGAAGAGTGATGAAGTCGTTTTTTCCCCAAACATCCCTGTGGTCATAAAACTGATAGCAGCGGAGGAACAATCCGGGGAAGTTGCAAAACGCAATTCCCTTTAGAATTCGAATTCCCTTTACCATCCCGTCCCATACAAGCCTGGAGTAATGGGGCATGTTAAATCAATGGTGCTAAATCAATGCATTTATACGCATTTTGAATGTTTACGAATGCATTTAAACTGTTTGAATATTTATAACTACATTTTAACTGTCAGTTTTTCAAACAAGTACTGCAAACATTCTTTATTACAGTGTATGTACGTTCTGCTGAAAGTCATCTAGATCAATACCTCAGTTACAAATATGATAATTACCTAGACCTCAGTGTGAAGACGTTTTTCTTTCCCCTATGGACTTTACTGTACGTCTAGCACCTTAGCCAAGTTGACTGGATGCGTAGTATTCATTCTGTAAAATCTCAAATCTCTCACAAAGGGAAGGGAATGGCTATATTTTAATACTACAGAAATCAGCATTACTGTCCATTCCTTTATGACACTTCACCCTTAAACAAAACACACCATATTGGATTGTATTCATTTCTAGCAAGGCAAACACATATGCTGGTGCTGAGTCATCATCCACATTTAAATTATTCATTAAACCTCCAGCCAGATCCACCCGCTCAGGCTTTCTGATCAATTTCTCAGTGTAATAGTGCCGTGATCAGTCTACTCACACTTTCCCTCCTCCGCCAGCAACAACCAATCACCATGTTTGCTTTCTGCCTGGAAACTATCCATCACAATCTGGCAATGTATGCAGATGGCTGTGAGAAGAATAGTCAGTAAATATGACGGCATACTGTTGAAATGGGCTTATGCTACAGAATGTCCAAGGTCTGTTTTTCAAGCGACTGCTGTGCAAAACAAACCAACATTTCCATCCCTTATTTGCACCAGTGTGTTTTTGTTAGTCCTGGCAAAAGAGAGTATTTCCCTGAACAAATTTGAATCCAAATGCGGTAAATTTGCAGTAGAAGGGACGATTTGTTGCATTACAGTAATTAATACATCAAAGTAACTAAAATAAATGAGATAAATAAGATGGTAGGCAGGGGTTTTAAAAATGTGTTAGCTCTGGCAGGAGTTATGGATGGCATGAGTGCATGCATTTGCATAAGCGCCCAACTCTGCGTGCACACTCTTGTGTGCATGGGTGAGCACAACTGAAATCTCTCCTCCCACCCTTCGTCGTTGATGTGTTCAACGTGTGCTCATTGTCTTGTCTGTCTGTATTCCTAATCTAATTGGACTGTTGGGTGCTTTACATGCTCTGTAATGAATGGCAAACACAAGACACATCAGGGGCATGTCCTGAGGAAGCAAACACCAACAGATGGCTTTAATATTCAGCAAATGAACAGTCAGATCTTTCACACGAGCGCTCCGGATGCGCCAAATGAGATAGAAATGCAAACTAGGCGATGCAGCCCTCGCTCTTTGGCTTGCAAAGTGCGCTAGACGGATTGATTGAATCAGGTTTGCTGTGCTTGAGGTGTTACGGAGATCATCACCCATCTCCCAGTTTGATGAGGAAACAAAACCAGTCAAAAACAAAGTGAAACCCATAAAGAACTCCCATTATCTCTCTGAGTGTCTTCATCAACTGTAAAAACATTGTGACTTTAGTCTTTCTGTCTTTCCTCTTCTATTCTTTCTCACAGCACACAGCTGCCCGGTTCTGTAGTGAGTAAACTAGGGTTTGGGCGTGTGTGTGCGTGTGTGTGTGTGTGTGTGTGTGTGTGTGTGTGTGTGTGCCTAGCCATCCATAAAGCTGCTTCCTGGACTCTCTCTGGGTGGGGGAACAACCCAGTGGTAACAATACACATTCATCATTGCAGAACATCCATTAACAAGTAAAAGTCACACAGCACAGTATCTGCGCTGGAGTGACAGTTGTGATTGTTGTTGTGCAAACCAGAAAACAGACCTAATGATCTCAGGCAGTTGAATAATTCAAGAAGCAGATGCTGTAGTGAAGAGTAAAGTTGTGTGGAAGGCAACTTTCTAGTCGGCCACTCTCGCCCCATTGCGGTTCAACCAACCGTTTGGGGATACAGCTGTCGCAAACATGCCAGATAGCTATCCTGAAAACGTTCCGAGTATGACCTCTCATGAGCATATGCTTAATGGATAGAAGTTTTCAACTGCATCGCCCCAAGCTATTGCTATAAAAGATGTTGTTAAAACTGTGTTAAAAGAAAGTAGCTAATTAATCAAGTACATCGTTAAAGTTTGCGTCCGTGGTAAAAAACAAATGGTAGAAAATCGTGTTCCCATCAAATTTGGTTGTTGAACAAGCCATCCTATTGTTTTTTTTTCTCATTACTACGCTCGCATTTGTCCTGAGGCGCTGGGAACCTGTCGTTAAGTGGATGAGAAAATGAAAATGTTCTTGTCTTCTCTTATTCCGCTGATTTGATTGTGCTGCTGCGCTTTAGGATCCTGTTTGCTCCCACAGCCCCTTGGACTGTGTTTTAATTAGGAAAAACCTCTTCAAGGTTACAGCGGCTTTGCAGAAGTTTGCATTCCCACACTTTATCGCTGTGTGTTTTTTTCCCTCTGCATCTGCATAAGGTGAAAAGTAGGTCAGATATCTATTTCTGTTGTCTTGGTCTGCTAACCTTGACACAAGTACAACTGTCACAGATAAAGACGTTGCTGAGAGGAAGCGGTGTTGCCAGCGGTCTTGAGATATCTCTGAGGTTTGTTTACTGTGCTGACATCAGGGAGAAGTGTGAAGGCCCGCTTGCTTTCAAGCTTTATTTGTAAACTGATGAGTGATATCCTCAAGAACAACCCACGATGCACTTGTAACACTTCTATCAAGGTAACTCCAATAAACAGCATAAGCACTGAATACATAAGTGCATAACATAAGTAGAACATAAGTACATGAGTACTGAATGGACAGAGTAAATCAAACTTTTAGCAAAAAAAAGTGGTTTATGTTATGCTCAATTTCCAGCAGGTGGTTCAGCCTGGGACAGACCAGAGGGGAAAACAGCTATAAATTGGACCACCTGAAAGTCAAGCATCAGAGCTATATTGTATTATCTCAATGTTTTAATGTATTACATCACATTACATTATGTCATTTAGCAAACACTTTTGTCCAAAGCGACTTACGATAAGTCCAGTAAGTATATAATGCATGCTATTGTTTCATCTATTTTGCTCTAACTGTCCATATTCTTAAAAACAAAATAAATGTTATATTAAGTATGATATAAATTCACTCAATCAATCTTAAACTACAACAGTTACAGTACAAGAGTAGATTTTTAGAACATATCTTTTTGGGAGTATTCGTAAATATCCTTCACTTAGATGTACGTAACCAGCAAGTACTACTACTCAAGTTAAGTATTTCAGCTCTTTCTACTACTGGACAGCGCCAATGAAGGGGAACCAGGCCTCCTCTAATTAATGGAGGTGGAAGCACAGAAGACAGGGGTGTCAGTAGGGGTGCGAGGGGCCTGAGGCCTCTAACATCTGGCTGTCAGGTTTCATGGAGTTCTTCGTTGAGGAAGTGCCCTGCCCCGCCCTCTGATTGGTGTGTGCTCTGATCTGACAAAAAAGTTTACAAAAAGACAATAAGCTAGAATGTGGTGCTGCATTGTTGGTGCAAAAATAGCACAGGAAGCAGGAAGTTATCGGTGACCATGAGGAGGGGGCGAAATATAAATTTGGGGCTGAAATGGTGTGCAGGTCATAACTGACTTGTGTCTGACCAAGAAAACAACAAAATAGAGACTGACTTTCATATATTGTATTGCTTTGGCAACATAGGTTTCCTTCCTGTCATGCCAATAAAGCATATTTGAATTGAATTGAATTGAATTGACTGACAGATTTACACTGTCTAAAACAAATTATTTTGCTGTCGGCATGATCAAAATCAAACTGGTGGCTATTAAACACATACACACACACACACGTAAAATGAACAGACGTCCAAGTACATTTTTTTAAGATGCATTTCAGGTGCTCTGGTGCACTAAGCTGCCATCCAAACCTAGAGTTTCTTGTTCTTGTTTACAAAAACATAGTTATCATAAATATTTTATATTGACGTAAAGTCCAACATCAAAAGCCCGATATCACTCTGTAATCGACCTTATCATTACTAATAAAGATGATGAAATGCATGCAGTTGCATTCTCTGCAATCCTTTGATAATATTGTAAGAAAATAACATGGTTTGGCTAGTGGCTAGTAACTCTGAAATCCATTAGCCACATTTAATATAGCACAGGAGCGTGCACAGCTGACAGACAAAAAATATTTCAATATCTCCACCAGTCCAAAGAGAAACAATGTGTTCTAGATGCATGCCAAGGGGTATTAGAAAGGGGGGGGGAAATCACACTAGCTACACATCATTTTCAGATGAAGGTTCATGTGATGTGGCCAAAGCTGGAAGCAGGATTGCGGTTATTAATCAAATCAGTGTTAAACGATGCAGTGGATTTTTTAAAAGGTTGCTTCCATGATTACACAAATTAAATTCCAGCAAGGAAAATATATCAGTGCTGTCAGCTGAACAGCCAGTCATCAGTGCCAGTCAATTGTCTGGATAAAAGTGAGCTCATTTAGGCTTGCCAGGCCGGTTATAATGAGCTCCCTATAGTAACAGCCCTTGTGCTGACATTTAAACACTATTAAATACCTAAGAGATGCAATATGTCTATGCACTACTTCTAAACAAATATGATGTGTGGATGGGTGATTAACTGAGGGCAATCCTCTAATGGGGCACATTATCATATCATATCACGTCTTACTGCCCTGTTTGCATGAGGAGAATATGTTTGTAGAAGACACAAACCCAAACACACACACACACACACACACACACACACACACACACACACACACACAGGCACACAGAGAGAGCATCATAATAGTTATTTTTCTTGGATAACATTATTGGAGCATGTGTCACGCTCCCCTGCTGTTCCCAACAGTATCCACTCTATTGCAATTCATTCTAATTCAAAATACGCATACGCATCCTATCTCTCCACATGTTCCATTACTATCCCATTCAAAGGTTTCCATTTCCTCCCCATCTAATCTGTAGTAGAGGAAGAGAAGAAGAGAGAGAGAGAGAGAGAGAGAGAGAGATGAGGAGGTGCATGGTGGTGGTGGGGGGGGGAAGATGAATGTGGCCAGGCCTTGCAGTTCATCATCTCAGGGGGCTGTCTGAGGGTGGCGGTCAGGGCAAACGCTATCCCAGACTCCTCCTGCACTCCTCCTTCAAGGTCAAGTAATATATAAAAAAAAAAAAAGGTGGGACAGAGAGAAGTGAGAGAGTCCTGCCGGGAGTGCTGCCAAGGGCAGAGACTATAGGAGGTCAAGCTCAAACATACGTTCACCACTCCACCGCATGTAGCCCAGTAGTGCGGCAACAGCCATCTGTCTCGATACACTGTATACCGGAGACTACAATCTTAGCAGGGAAACTGTTTAAGGGCGGGGAAGAGGTTACTGGAAGATGAGGGACAGCGGAAACTTAAGTAGAGGAAATAAATCATCCTGAAATGAAAACCTCTCTGCTGAGAGAAGATTGGATACAGCCAACTTTTGTCAGTGAATAACTGACTACATGGTGGAAAACGCAAGAGAGCGAGAGAGAGCGAGAGGAAGGGCCAGTTCCATTGTCCGAAGGCAAATTTAAAGACTGGGAACAAAAATGTTGTTGTTGTTGTTTTCTGAAAACAATGGACAAACCTGTGAATGCCCTAAAAAGATGCTCTGTCTCACCCCGGTACACAAATTGAGTAAATCCTGGGACCCGGGCTCATTAAAACATACTCGTGTTCTAGTCATGTGGAAACCCAGTGAAAACAAGCCTGCCACCCATTTCGGGTCACAGCTCAGAGTTTACAAAACACTGGCCCGGAGTAGTGGCTCTCAACTGCTGTGGTGGTGAGGCACACTTGCTTTCCATGGAGGTTCAAAATGATTATACTGAACAAAAATATAAACGCAACACTTTTGTTTTTGCTCCCATTTTTCATGAGTTGAAATAAAAGATCTAAGACTTTTTCTATGCACACAAAAGGCTTATTTCTCTCAAATTTTGTTCACAAATTTGTTTAAATCCGTGTTAGTGAGCACTTCTCCTTTGCCAAAATAATCCATCCACCTGACAGGTGTGGCATATCAAGATGCTGATTAAACAGCATGATTATTGCACAGGTGTGCCTTGGGCTGGTCACAATAAAAGAGCACTCTAAAATGTGCAGTTTTATCACACAACACAATGCTACAGATGTCGCAAGTTTTGAGGGAGCGTGCAATTGGCATGCTGACTGCAGGAATGTCCGTCAGAGCTCATGTTGCAGCATGATAATGCACGGCCCCATGTTGCAAGGATCTCTACACAATTCGTGGAAGCTGAAAACATCCCAGTTCTTGCACGGCCTGCATACTCACCAGACATGTCACCCATTGAGCATGTTTGGGATGCTCTGGATCGGCGTGTACGACAGCGTGTTCCGATTCCTGCCAATATCCAGCAACTTCACACAGCCATTGAAGAGGAGTGGACTGACACTCCACAGGCCACAATCAACAACCTGATCACCTCTATGTGAAGGAGATGTGTCGCACTGCATGAGGCAAATGGTGGTCACACCAGATACTGACTGGTTTTCAAAAAATGCATATCTGTAGCCCTAGTCATGTGAGATCCATACTTCAGTGCCTAATAAATGTCTTTTTTCAAGATAAAACTGCCACACCTGTCAGGTGGATGGATTATCTTGGCAAAGGAGAAGTGCTCACTAACACAGATTTAAACAAATTTGTGAACAAAATGTTTTGTTCAGTGTACATTAATTCATGACTAAAACATTTTCACCCAGGCTCAAGAGCTCCTTGTGTTTGCAAGCTTGGGTAAGTTTGGAATGATATTTTCAAGCAACTAGTAAAGTTTGTCTTGGCTCCAAGTGCAATTAGGACCACTGAACACTAGCCTTTCTAGCCTGGTTCCAGACTCCTGAACCGCGTCCCGCCCATTCTTCAGATTTTGTCGAGCGATTCAGAGAGTCTGGTGTTGCTCTACTCAACGGCTTGTTCTCGCTCGGAGAAATAATCGAGCCAATCAGCGCCTTTGTGGGCGGGGCTGAAGTTTGAACCATTCCTGCAACGGTTTTTCATTGGCGTTTCGGCAGAATAGATTTGTTGAAATCACCCCCTTAACCAACATGTTGTCTTTGCAAAAACTATATTTTTGTCAGAATCGACCAACATTCTTGGTAAAGCTGGTAAATCTGCTGGCTAACCATGAATGTAGAGGCTAACTGGCTGCAGCATCAGTGTGACTGAAGTAACATCAGAGCAGCCGGATACGTCAGTCACTAGTGATTGGTTCGGGGAAAATCAACCCCCCGCACAGAAAACAGCTAACAAGGAGGCAATCTCAGGCTGAATAATGGAATGGGAACGAAATGGACATTCAGTCTGAATATCAGGCTTCTTGCTTTCACCAATAGAACAGAAAATGTTAAATAATTTGCAGCTTGAATTTAGAGGGAATGTCTCCACTGCATCCAACCACCAACCTAAGTTGGCATGGCAGATAGATAATGAGCACCTGGACTCGCCTGAAACAACCATACTGCTCAAACACAAACAGAAACAGACACAGCTGAATGAGAACGCAAATACAAGACTCATAAAAGCAGAAGTTGCCCCTCTATTTTTCCATAATTCTAATTTCGGCCAGCACACCTGCATTGCATAATCATGTGGGATCAATGATGTAGAAAAATATAATGTGACCGTGCCTTTCCAAACTCAATTCAACAGACTGAGAGGCAACAACTGGTGAGGAGATCCTCCAGCTGCCACATTACATGACATGTTGCTGATCTGAAGCAAGGTCCAGTGGCACTATAAAGGATGGAATTTGCCCAATAACCCAATAACTGATTAGGTCTGAAATATAACACAGCTATGGCCATGGAAACGATTGGCAAATTAGAGTCAGAAAGTGAAAACACACACACACCCTCTCTCACACACACTGACACTCACTCAATTGCTGTGAACAAATCTCTCCTCCGAGGTATGAAATTTTAAAACGCCTGGCAAAACTAGTTTCGGAAAGCCTTTTTATAGCACATGATGCAAATCTTGAGAGCGAAATAATGCCTTGCCCGACTCAGAGAAAAGCAAATTACACACATCAGCACTTTGTACAACACAGCGAGCACTCGACAACAGCATACACCCACACATTCCTCTCTGAAAACCAGCAAAGTCACGATAAGAATGCAGCACATGCAGTGGGTTTGGCGGGATAACGGCAGGGTGTCCAGACTCCAAGTGCATATTTTTGAGCCAGGCATTGTTGAACTCATCCAAGGTGGGGATGGGTGCGTTCTGAACTCTCTGTTCTCCGTCCAGATGTTTCTTGTTGTCTGGCTAAGCGCAGGGAGAGGGAGGGGAGGGGATTACACAACTCTCTCTCTCCAACCCACTAAGTGCTTAGGCTAAGCAGGAAGTGGGAAGCTGTGAACGTCTTTAGCAAGGGAAAGGGAAAAAACAGAAAACTTGGATAAACAGAAATAGAAAATGGCAGATAAATCAAACCTGTCACCCCTAATTGCATTTCACAGGGTGAAATGCAGTTAGGGGCTTGTTTTGGGGTTTTTTGCCAGCATTCATCAAGCGAATATTACACCCCCCATAAGCTAAACTCTGTTTAATTTTTTTCAACCATGATGCAACAACTCTGACGAAGGGTAAATCAATTTTAGAGGTGGGCGCACTCCAAATCTCCTCAGCAGTTTTTAAAAGTTCCTTCGCCTTATGCGTTTCTGCCTCCTGCCCCTGATAGAGTCTGTGCTTGCTGCTGATTTCCAAAGTTAAGAACGAGATTAGTGTATAAATTATTTACCATTTTAAATAACCTGTCAAAGTCCATCTGTGTTACATATTGACCACTGATAGTAAAAACAATGTGCCTATTGTCTCCTAATAGGCTAAATGGCAATAGGCAATAGAGGAGTTAGCACTTAGCATAAAGAAGGTTTAAGTAGTCTACTTTCTACTACTGTTTGTGTGGGTTTGTGTACAGCTTTGCTAACCCAGAGACCACCATGGTGTCGGTAAATCCTGCTTGTTGTCAAGGCCTTCTGTAGTTAAGGCAAATCCTTGTCTGCTAATGGAGGGTAAGTACTTGTGGAGAACCAGATGAGCATTGTACGTCAGTCTGAGGGACATGCTCAATTTCACAGCAGAAAGCCACTAAAAGCTTCCTCTCAATCAGACTCTCTTTGACTCCACCTTCTGTTTTGTTTTTTTTGTTTGTTTCTGCCTTTGTTTTCCCGGGAGCTTCCACCATTAATTCTAAATTGTTTAGCTGTCCTCTCTTCACACTTGGTTGCTTTCATTATGCTAACACCAAACTGGTGGCAGGTTTAACGTTTTTCCCCACCTTTTTAGATGGAAAATGGGATTGCACAAGTTTACCTGCTGCATTCCTCTAGCTGGCACTTCTGAGAAATTGGTTTTAGATATACCATCAATCAAAGACGGACAGGACAACCTGTCTGTGTAACAGAAAACCATGGCTATAGTCAATACTGTCTGGGAAAAAAAATCCACTTTCCTTTCCTCACCAGCTCAGTTATAAGTCTTAAGGGAGTGAGAGTGCTGATAAATGCTGAACCACCTACAGTTTAACAAGGACAATAAGTGAGATGGCCATCCAGTAAAAAAGACGAGGGTTTGGCCGATCACGTCATAGTCGGAATTGGATCCATATCCATAAAATTAGTCTCAATACTTGTGATTGTATGATTGGACTCGCGTAAATAGGCAGTACTGCTGAAGCTATGTGTTGTCGGCATTACATAGGCCTAAAAGTTAATTTAGTATGGATGTGATTGCTTTAAATTATAGCGCATAATTGTACATTGTATTGGTTGATTTCGTACAGACAGTTTCATCTGAGCGCTTTCGTGTTGCTAGGAGACGAGGGAAAACATCTGGTCACTAGGAAGTGGCAAGATGTTTTTAAGGTGAAAACAACTTCAGATTGCTGGAGATCATGGATAAAAAACCTTTGGCTTGTGTTATTGTGTGGTCGGATGTTCTCTAAGGACTGGGTTAGGATAACACATTCTCAAAAATAGAAAGGCTTACATTCCCTAAGGACAACGAAAGGCACTGCATGGATCAATGCACTGAAGAGAGAGGGATGGGAGATCAGAAACCGTTGCATTTACACACAGGAGTTACAGTGAAGTTCACAACATATGACTGCCTAAATATTAATATTGTAGCTAAATGGCTACATAAGCTACTTCAAGCAATTCAGCGACCGCAGCAGCAGTACAACATCATCATTATCGTCAGTACAAAACATTACAAAACATCATCGTTGAATCAAGCTATTCTAGTGCTATCACTCATATCCTGTAGCCTATGGTAAAACTTGGCCAAATGCTTCCTCAGTGGGCTAGAATAGCCTACTAGACTAGCTTTTACATCTGCCATATAGAGAGCCTCCTCACCTTTTCTTTTCTGGCTTGGTATGAGGGGCTCTCAGAGATCAACAAAGCCAAACTGCGGAGGGTGATCACCTTGGGGTCCAAGCTCTGCGGGAAGCAGTGCTCAACCCTCCAGCGGCTCTGTGACCAGAGGACGGTGAAGAAAGCAAGTAAGATCGCGAGGGACTCAACTCATAACCTCAGCACCTGCTTTCAGATCCTGCCCTCTGGTAGGAGATATGCTGCCCCTGTATTCAAAACAAACAGGGGCAGGGCCAGCTTCATCCCCTCTGCTATCAGGCTTCTTAACAAACATAACCCCCCGGAACCCCCTTGCCCCCTCCGCCTGGAAGAACTGTTGTGCTAACACCCCACGCACACACACACATTCCCAGAATTAGCAGATCTTTTAGAATCATACCTCCTGTCTTTTACTGTGGTGTCTTTTTTACTGTGATGTTATTTACTTATTTTATATATTTACTGTCTTGTCTGTTAGTATGATACTGACCTGAACAAAACAAATTTCCCTTGTGGACAATAAAGAACATCTAATCTAATCTAATCTAATCTAGAATGAGAACACACCACCTTGATCCATCCCCATTTTGCTTTCTATCTTGGTAACAGTGTGGATTTTTTTCCACACTAATTTTGTATGTCAAACAGCAGAGGTACCCGGGACACCAAATGAAAACATGTAATTTCTCCAATCACGGATGTAAGCCCAAAATGAGTGGATGACAATTGTACTCGGGGAAAAAACACAATATCCGCACCAGATACTCGTTTTGCCCGATCAATGGGCCCCCCCCCTAAAAAAGACTATGATCAACAACAGATTGCACCTTTCAAAAAATGAAATTCAGCCACAAAACCTCAAGAACTCATGCCAATTTTCCTGCTTGCTCTCATGCATATAATAAATAAACAATGTCAGGTCATCTGAAATTTGCAAAGTAGACTTGCCTGACTCCTGTCTGGAAATGCTGAAATGAGGTGTAAACATCATCAAATTTCAGCTTCTTCTGTTCTAACCCATGTAATCCATGTAAGATTGCCTTTGAATATCAGAATTAGAATCATTGTAATCAACCAAGTACAAGGGGTGCACATGAAATTTGAACTAGTCCATTGGTGCTGACGCATTGCAAGACAGTTACACAATGCAGGACTGACACACTCAGTGCATGACGAAAGATACCAGGACCTCACATGCAGTGCAGACTGGACATGCTGTGTGACAGCAGACTAAACATAAACACAATACGAGTATACATTTAAAGTTGAAGAACTGTTCCAGTGGAGCAGCACTGGCACAGTTGTAGTATAACGCTTGCCAAAATTACTGATAGCAATCATCAACACCGCTTTCTATAGCTGCGATCAAGTGTTTCCTATTGGCCTGTTTCATTATTTTCCTTCCTACAGCTTTTTATGCGTTAGACTTTCCTGTCCACCAGAAAGGATTTTGTGAGATTTCTTGGCAAAGTCAGCCACCTAACTGCCAAAGCAGATGAAATAAAAGCATGAAGTCGAGCTGACGTGGCCTTTGTTAACTGTGACAATTAGAATTTCATTAGAATGCAAGAAGGGAACTTATTTCAGAGATACAATAATGAGAAAAAGTTAGACGTAGAATTTTAAGGGCTCTGGGGGCGAGTGGTATCAGGGTTTTTCTGCACCCTCCAGAATACAGATTTATTTCTACCAAAGCACCACCTAACTACGTGGTTTTGTTCTGTGGGAAACAGGAGAGCGTAATGATTAGAGAGACCTTCAACTGCACGACTTTGGGTCAGTCCCTGTTGGTAAGCATCTGCCCTGCTGAAGTGTCCTTGAGCAAGACACTGAATCCCCACCAGCTCCACAGACGCTGCTCTGTACCTGACCTCTGACCTCTGACCTCTGACCTCCCTGTGGGGGGATGAGGGTGGAAAGAAAATTTCCCTACATCAATGAATAAAGGATAACATTATTATTATCATAATTTCTTAATTTATGATGAGACCTCAGATAAATTTCATGTGGGGATTTCCTTAAAGGCAGGCTGAGTAGGATTTTACCGGTTGTGGTTTGTAAACACAACTTTCAAAGTTTCTTCCCTAGCTCAACAAGACGCGAAGCGCACGCCCCCTGAACGCGGTTACCAGAATGATACAAAATGCAAGTACAGTGAGGTGAAACGCCAAGCAGACGAGGCTCGATCCTAAACGAGAATGAATCTGGGGTTGGCTTCCACCTTTTGGTGAGTATTGAAGGAGAGGATGGGGATGAAGAGCGGCGCAGATTTGGTCTGTTTTCTGTTGGAAAGGTAGCTGCCGGCGAGCTTAGCTATCAGCTTTTCTGCTACAACAAAGCTACACTAACAAGCTAGCTGCCAGCTCACAACACACACTAGCTCTGACCAGAACTCAGTTTGAACCGCTACAGTAGCCAGCGTGGCTTTTAGATATAAAAGGATTCAGCAGTGGTTTTGGTTGCAAGTGGACACACCCACTGCTAAAAGGTTGACACCCAGAAACGTCCCGAACATTCAGAAATAAGAGAATCCAAGCAGAAAGCAGATGCTGTCACAGACTACCAATGGGTCATAAGTAATGATTGAGTACGATAATTTTTGGATGAGTTTATGCTATTTCAAGGGGGAAGATCCTGCTCAGTATGCCTTTAAATCTAAGTGTAACTGTACATAAGCACACAGAGACTACAGCTACAGAATTCAGTGGATATAACCGGATTCAATCACACATCAAAATGAAATTCACGGGCCAGAGGTCACGCAGTGTATAAAGCACAACATTATATGGCTGAAATAATAGAACGTAACGCGTGTGAATACAATAATTGATTGAAGATGTGTTTGAGTGAGATTGCAATAAAAATACCGAGCCTATAACTGGGAAGAGTTTAATCTACGGATCACAAGGCAGCACACACTGAGCTAAAGGTGGAGCAGGAGGAAATGATCCCTTCCGCCCTCTGTTACCCGCAACACGCTGTTCCACTTTGTTTGCATGATTAACAAGAGAGCGAGCCGTGGAAAAGATCAATAAGCACTGGCCTTTTACGGGATTGTGTCTAATGTTGTAACCCTACCTTTGTGCCCTTCCTATTCCGCAGCCAATTATGTGATATGATCAATACGCGTCAGTAATGGGATATCGGCGCTTCTTGTGGCGCTGCTATGGCAAGGCCTGCAAAAAATCCATGGCTACTGCAACACATAAACACTCCTATACTCAGTGTTTTTTAGTTGCCACCAGGCAGTGCGTCACAGGAGTGAATAATATCTGTTTCCTTTGGCAAAGAGATAGAGAAAATATGAAGCTGCTTATCTTTCCCCCAGCAAGAGGCTGCTAGTGTATTAGTTATGTGTGTGTGTGTGTGTGTGTGCAGCTGGGAGTGGAGGTGTTCGGGGGGGGGGGGGAAGGGAACTGCTGTGTGCCTCTCCCCGGAGCACAATCCAGATCCTAATCTGTCCCCTACCGCAGGAAACAGCCACAATCAGTCTACCACCACAACAACCCAAATTAGACTCCCAGCAACAATACCGTTCTGACAACCGCTCAACATGACAGGCGTTGATGTAATAGGGTAAGTGTCATTATTGACTGTTGTGGCTGGAGAAGACGGATGCCAGTCAAGACCTGAGAAGAAAGCCGATTACCGATTTCCCAAAAAAGAAAGAGCCACAGAATCCCAAAAAACAAAACAGTAAACAAGAGAAATACGTTTTTTCAGCGGGCTAGTGCGAGAGGAAACTGCAGGGGGGGAGATGCTGCCATCTGTTTGGCTCGCCTCCTCAGAGACAGGACCATAGCCTCCTCTTTCTCATTTTCTCTGTGGAATGACGGCGCCCAGCAGAGCATGGCTGGCTCCAAAAAGAGTCAGGCTTCATTCCCCAGCATGCCCGTGCTAATCACCCCCAACAACCACTGTACAGATGGAGCCTCTTTAGAAATCAGACGGCGTCCATAAGGCTCCATGATCTCTCTGTCTGCCTGTCTGTCTGTCTGTCTATCTGGCGGAGCGGCAAAAGTGGCAGAATGCTGTTTGTACGCTGCCTTTACTTTGGTCAGGTAATGATTGGATAATGTCAGATTGATCCTAGTATCCACTGGATGTACTGTAAGAAGTTACAGTGTTGTTGCTAAGGTAATTGTACCCTCCGTAACAAAAACAGCTCAGCACTCTGACAAGGAAACGCTCTTTATTGAATTTGCAGAGACGCTGTGTGCTGCCTTTACATGACATCACCTGAATTCTCCCTGCCTGACAGCCTGAAAGATTCGTTCATTTCGGAGTTCCCCCCGCATACACACACACTGCATACACACACACACTGCATACACACACTGCATACACACACACACACTGCATGGGCTCACGTTTCAGACTCGCAGCAGCATTTCCCTTAGGAATGTGGCGAGAAGAAAGAAAGAGGGAACAGACAGTTGAATGTTCCTGAGGCTTTACTGAGTGTGTTTAAAGGCACACGATGAAATAAATAGTTCCGGTGTTCAGTTCTGATTGGCTGAGTCATGTGTGAAGCCATTGTAAAATACACACCAGTGATCACATAACTTTTCATTTATATATATATGAATGAATGGACCAACCAAAAGTCACCAGTCATGCTGGTTGGAGAACTATATTGCTTGGCGGAAGAATAGCATTTAGTCACCATTATTGAAATATTATCATTATTTTACTATTTTACAATGATTTTATTACTGAATCATTTATTTTTATCTATTTACTTAACTGCATTTGCATAGATTTTTTGTATTTTTTATATGATATATTTCTAATTTGACCACTACAAGATTTTCTGCATACACAATTTTGAAGGAGACTGAATCATAGACCAGCAGCGGCAGATCTCCTCTGCTGATCTCTCTTCAAAGCACTCCAAGCTTGTTTGTTGTGATTTTGTGACAGGAAGTGAGGTCGGCCACCCGACTTTTCCCAGAAGTCCCTCCTCATTTGCGGGAGGCGCGCAACATCTGCACAGACAAGTTCTGCGACGACGACACCGAGGAATGAAACAGGCCTGACTGCACCTCTTAGCTGCTCTAAACTCAGCTCTCAGGAAGGGACAGCTCTCAGGCCACAATGTTTAATTAATTTTGTGATATTATTCAGCATACTCAAGTATTCTGCGTTAAGGGTTGGAACAAGTAAATGGCATATCTCATTTATAATAGACAGGAGAAGTTCATGTTCCGATTAGGCTATAAGCAGGCATGCAGTGGGGGGGGCTCTCTCTACTTTTTAGTTCCAAACTTTTGATTTAGACTTCATTGACTCTAGTGGGAAAAAAGTTCCATCTGGACATAAACTCCTTATCAACTGTTCTCTGTACTTGGCTGAATGCAAGCACCGCTTCAGCCACATAAATCTGATTCTAACTCCATTCTGTTCACACATTCATATCCCGCATGTATCTGCTCTGATGTTTATAAAACAACATGGACTCCACTAAAGCACTGGAGTCCTGAGTCCTATGTTAAGACTTGGCTACAAGCACTGGGGATCCAGATCCACTTTGGCAGTTTTTATAAACCTGGAAGTTTTTTTTTTAATTGTCACTTGTCTCGTTAGTTTTGGGCTGTGTATTGCTGTGCATTGATGTAAATTGTCAAAATAAATCATTTTTAATGTGAAAGACAGCAGCATAATATTTGTTGTAGCCTATTGTAGCCAAGGTTTACATTGTAATACAGTGAAGTGGAAATTGACATATAGGCCTTACCTTATACCTCAGGTCTTTTTTCATAGTACTAAAGCACTGATTATAACAAACTTTTTTTTTTTTTTTTTAAGTGTATAGCTTCTTTGTTTCTTATACATTTCCTGCCTGGATTTTATCCAAAGCATATTATTTATGTTTTATTGTGCACTTTTTTAGTGATAACAAAAAATGGCATAGTAGTATCAACATAACAAATGAGATGCAGGTGATGTGAATGGTGTAAATTACATGATACAGTAGTAGGCGATATTATAAGAAACTTTAATAATCTGTATTTTTAACAGCTGGGATATTAAAGCATGTAAAAGCCCTTTTCCCATTCACGGTTGGTTTTGCAGTCTGTGTCCGTTCTGTTTCCGACGGAATATTTATATGCGGGCCACAGGGCGCAGCGGTTGGAGACTGTCCTTCAACCAGAGGAGCAGGTTCAAGCTCCCCCGGCTGCAAACATCCGCCCTAATGAAGTGTCCTTGGGCAAGACACTGAATCCCTACCAGCTCCAGGCTGCTGCTCTGCAGCCGGCTCTGCACTCTGACCTCCATGTGGAGGGGAGGAAGATTAAATTAATTAAAATTTCCCTATAGGGATCAATGAAATATTGTGTTAATTAATGAATAAAGGGATATTTGCTAACAGGATATGAAGAGGCATGTAAGCATCTTATTGCAAACATGGCCTTAACCAGAGCATCAGCGAGTATATGGAAAATAATCAAGGCAGGTAAATGCACTGAATGGAGGACATTAATATTGTGGCATACAATTACTATAGCAGAAGGACTTATAGCGTCCACCTAGCCTCTGGCAAGTGTATTTTTTTTTCATTGAGTCATTTCCATGTCAGTTTTCATTAAAAAGACCAAGCAAATCCCCATGAGAGGGGATTACACTACACTACCAGTCAAACGTTGGACACACACATTTTTTTTTATTCTTACTATTTTTCACATTTTTGAGTAATAGTAAAGACATCAAAACTATGAATTAACGCAAATGGAAATATGCAGTGACCAAAAAAGTGTTAAACAAATCAAAACTTTCTTATATTTTAGGTTCTTTAAAGTAGCCACCCTTTGCCTTGATGGAAAGGCAAAGGCTTTGGAAAGAAATTCATACATAGGATCAACTTCACTATTTATATTTGTCTAAGAAACACATTTCAAGCATTTAAGCAGAAGCCTTTAGATCAAAATGGCTTCAAGATAATGAAAAGCATATTACATTCAATCAGGTGTGTCCAAACTTGACTGGTAGTGTGTAATAGCTTATCTTAATTTTGAAATTGAAAACTGCAGCCAGCAGCTCCTGAACTGCACAGAAGTCACTGTGAAAGCCACACTGCTTTGCTACGCATTGTGACTGACAAGTTTACACAAGAGGGATTTCGACACCCCCCCCCTACTTTATAGGCCGACTCCAGACATGTCAATGCACAATTCGCATGCTTAAAAAGATTTTAGTGACCTCAGTATGGGGGTCTCTTTGCTTGGTTGGGAAGGTTGGGGAATCCCTGGCCTCGACCCATTCCCTCCTTGTCAATCCCATTAGCTTCCAGCGGCTCTGTCTCAGCTGTGCAACCCAGGAAGTGTTGGTAACGAGCTCCATTAGCAGTATTACCTGCATCCGGCAGGCGCGGGGTCACCGGGTCAACAGTAGACCAAACGCCGAGATTAAATTACCCCCGAGGGAAGGAGGGGTGGTTTTCTACAGTACTCACCATCCCCCCCCCCCCCCCCCCCCCTCCCCACATCGGTCACAAACTAAGTAGAAATGAGACCACAGACATTTCAAAATAGTAGGTGGGCTGGAATTTACCGCGGCATTTTCCGGTTCACACACTTACTTTGATCTGATTCCCACCCTGCGGAGCGCCCCTAAAGCCTTTCAACGTTAGAACCACAAGCTACAGAGAACAATGGAAGTGTACTGTATGTGTGTGATCAAGACAGCTTGTTTCTCGTTATTAATATGCCAAAAATGTGCACCTGCATTCTAGCTACATTACACCATTGTAAGTTATGTTTGATCTGTAGGCGTTGTACAAATCCACAACTTGCATTTAGTATGATTGATTGATTGATTTAGATTTATTTAAGTGTCATGCACCAGTTAGGTGCCCAGCCCATATGGGCTTACAAGACACTACAGGACATCACTTACATACGTCCAACATGGCGAACCATACAATCAACAAACCAAGTTCTGTATCCACAAGGTTACAATATTTACACATGCTTAAGTATTCTTTTTCACGCTCTCTCTAGAAATGTAGTCAAAACAAAGACCTCTTCTTTGAAAAGCCATTTTAACATTTTACCTTCACAAGACCAGAATAAATCCGAAATTTTCTCTTGCATTTTTTCAAACGAAGAGTTCCTCAGGTCACTATACCTTGTACAATAAAAAACAAAATTCATCCTCAATAACACCCAAATCGCACAGAAAAATACATAAACACTGTTCTTCAGGTACACCTCTGAATCTACCAACCTCAGTTGCCAGAGGCAGGGTGCTAGTATGTACTAGTTCTAGTATGAATATAAAAAAACTCATTTTCTTGCTAATGCCAAACAAAGGAAAATCATCTCCTGTTACTTGCTGGTAACCGATATTGCTGCTGGGAGCTGGACAAAGAGGAAGACACTCAATTATTGTGAGTGGAAGCAGCAGTCTCTGTGTGAGTCCTGGAGTCCTGCGGAGCGCTGAGACTCTCCTGCAGCTGAGACAGGAGAGCTTTGGGCCCAGCCAACAGCAGTGCAGTCTAAACACAGGTACTGTACATCACACACACACACACACACTTACAGATATACACAAACAAGTCTTCACCTACATACACAAACAAAAGCAGGGCAGCACACACAACACACACATACATATCCGCCTGAGTCATCCCAAAGGCATTCACAACTACCTCACTAACAGGGAAAAAAAAAAAAAAGAACGAGGAAGACTGAGTGAAAAAAAAACAAAAAAAACACTGCAGAACAACACACAAAAGGCTTCAGAGAGCACACCTCAGTCTTGTCTTTCAGACACAGCCTGAGGCGCTGCATTCAGGATACATACACTTTGAGTTCAGAAGCATCTCCGAACACCAGCGCTCATTAGGCATCCAGTTACTTGCACAACCTTGAGGTAAAGACAAATACCTCCCTCGCCTTTAAAAATACAATCAGGGATTTATTTGACCGTCTAAATAAAGGTCAGCTCAACAGCTTCTCTCCAAGAGCTACTTAGAAGACTCGCCCCCCCACACAAAACCACAATCTCTGGACTGCGCTAATAGAACTGTAAACCAACTATTTGTTCCCCTGATATTAATTATTGTTTTTGCACAACCTCCACTACATACAATATCTGTAACTGCAGATCTCGCACACTATAATACTTGCCAGCCTTAAGAAATGTGTATACACCAGTTCCCATAATTTACTTAATGCATCTCGCTGTATGCGGTATAAATCTACCTCATTATACACCGGACCAATGCACAACTGGGCACTCACTGCATTTCCCTCTTCAGCTGTAACCGTGCTGAATGTGATGCTGCTTGAATGCACATTTTTTTAGCCTTTATTTATTCAATGAGAGATTGCTGAGTGTGCTTGCTCTATTTCAGCAACAGCCTGCTTCACATTCATACAGTTACATATCGAGGGCTTGGAGTCAAAGGGGCGTAAGTGTGTTATAGTAGATTTTACAGGAGAGCCAAAACAAATTTTGATCAAAATTGGATCAGCTGCCGTTACCACATACTAAGCACAATATTTTAACTTTTTGTGCTATTAGATTGAGCATTACTATAAAAACAATACTGCTACAGTTTAAGTTGAATTATATTTGTTAACTTTTTTAAAAATGGCAAAAGAGTGAAATACGCCTTTTTGGCACAAATATTGTCCCAATACAGCCATGCAGAATATGGGCGTATGTAAGTAAACAATTGTAAAACACATTCATTTTAATACAAATCTAGCAATTACACTTCAATCAACACTGAAATATAAAACAAGATCAGAATGAATATCTTTATCTTGAAGTAATGCTCAGCAACTTTCACCAAGGCCTTTAAAATTGTAGGCTACATGGAACATATCAAATTGATTGATACATTTTTTCTGTTAAAAACTTTAAATAAACCTTTTTAATAAACCTCTATAGACATAAGAAACTACTTTTGATTCTAAACTACTACTTTTTTTTCCTTTTGCTAGTATAATACATTTTTGTATGTGTCCCAGGACACATCACTTATTGATGTGTCCTGGGACACATTCAAAGACCTGTAAAACTCCTCATAACACTGAGGGATAACTTCAGCTACCAGCAGTCTTACTACCAGAGCTCATCTTGACCAGTTCACACTCCTAACATTATAAAATAACATTTTGAATCTATAGGCCTAAGTATTTCATGGGAATATTAACATATTTACATTCATCCAATATTGACCTAGAATATTAATTAGGATATGAATAGGATACTAAAAATGATGCGATCATGCTGCCATGCTAGCATTACTTACGTCAGCATGCATTTTGAGTTGACCTAAGTGCTGTTAGAATCCTCTACCCACAATGCTTGTTCAGTGTCAAAAGTGGGGTTTTGCTTGGTGTCAAAAGGGCGTAAGTGCAGTTACACCCTTTTGGCAGCAAACAAAACCCTACTTTTACTGTTACGGCTTTCAGTTTTTGTTTAATTAAAACTTATGGGTCATGATTTCAGTTGTATCCTTTTGGCACTGTGGGCACCCCCTGCCCACATCGGTCACAAACTAAGTAGAAATGAGGCCACAGACATTTCAAAATAGTAGGTGGGCTGGAATTTACCGCGGCATTTTCCGGTTCACACACTTACTTTGATCTGATTCCCACCCTGCGGAGCGCCCCTAAAGCCTTTCAACGTTAGAACCACAAGCTACAGAGAACAATGGAAGTGTACTGTATGTGTGTGATCAAGACAGCTTGTTTCTCGTTATTAATATGACAAAAATGTGCACCTGCATTCTAGCTACATTATACCATTGTAAGTTATGTTTGATCTGTAGGCGTTGTACAAATCCACAAATTGCATTTAGTATGATTGATTGATTGATTTAGATTTATTTAAGTGTCATGCACCAGTTAGGTGCCCAGCCCATATGGGCTTACAAGACACTACATTAACATATTTACATTCATCTAATATTGACCTAGAATATTAATTAGGATATGAATAGGATACTAAAAATTATGTGATCATGCTGCCATGCTAGGGGAGAGCATTACTTATTCATTTTTCCGAGCAAGATTTTCCCAAGCAGTCCGGGAACTAAAACCAGCAAACTTCCAGTCACAAACCGCTTTCTTTGACCTGAAGACCACTGACTTTACATTCAATTTGATAGCAGATTAAACTGATTCTGATTCTGTGATGTATTCAAATGTACAGTAAATCAAACAAATGTTTTACAGTCTCAAAATACATGTTAAACTCAGGTTGAGCTCTCACATACTATCAGCCCTTGTATCAAAATCTCAAACTATTCATTTTATAGTGAGATTAGTGGAGTCTTCACTTAAATAACTCATTATGTTAATGTGAGGAGAATGTACTCAACATGTGGCATTAAATCCAGTTGAGAGGAGACAGAATAATGTTTGAATACATATGCCATTTAATGGACACATATATCCAAAGTGCCTTACAGTAGCGTGAGTGCAAACATTTTTACCATGGGTAGCCCCAGCGGGAATCTAACCCCTAACCCAGGCAGTGTTAGTGCCATGCCACTGACTATACAGGATCATGATAATGACCTGGAATACAAACCAGGGGTCAATGCCAAACGTGCATGTATTGTTGCAATTAGACGGTACAAATTGCTGTGTTAACAGCAGCAGATGTAACTGAACAGAACTGGTGTGTCATTAGAAATGGGGTAACCACATCATTTTGTCTGAATGTAATCATCTATGTTATAGTGTCGCCAAAAGCTACATTCCTATGCCAGGTCACAGAGCATTACAACCAATTTTAACATACTCTCACTGCCAAACATATTTGAGGATCTTATGACCAAAGCTTTAATAGCAAAGCATGTTCAGAGACACAAGTCAATTTCAGAAACTATCAATCGCCTAGCAAATGGAGCAGTTGAGGGAAGAGGACTTTTGTCCAGAGCAAATAATGTAATCACCCTGCTTCACCTCCGTTTCGTTTGGCTGAGCCAGTGAATTAGTGTGTTCTGAGTGTTAAAGCACATGCGCTCCGACCTTTTCCTTGTCATAAATCACAAACCCCTGTTCTGCTGCCAGGATTTTGTTTAACCCAATTTGTCACAGAGGACACCCCCTCTCCCCCACCTCTACCCCCGCTGCAGCTTCACGTAGTGGGACTGGAGCACGGGATTAGTGGGCGGATCAAAGCATGCCATCCAGACCTCGTTCTCCTTGTAATCATGGAAGCCAGTAGCTACTGGAGCAAATCAGTCAAGGCTACTGGTGGCAACCAGGAAGGAGTGTGAAGGACTGAAACCACGTAGGAGAAGCAAGGAATGTCTACAAAAAAGAAGGGGCAGCCTAATAATACACTCAACAACACAGACACAGAGAGAGATTGAAAGGAAGGCTGACAGACAGACACACAGACTCAAACACACACACACACACACACAACTATGACAGAAGGGGGTCATGGAAGGTGTGCCAAGAATATCAGACAATTGTGCTGTCAGTGGGCAATCGTTCTGGCACGACAGCCACTCTAACCACTCTGGACATAACAATAATCATCTGAACATTTCTTAGCAGCAACATCTGGCTAGTTTGTCTTCTAAGCCTAGTTTACATGCTATGAAACATAACAAGGCAGCGTTCGACCGAGACTGGCACAGAGAATGGAGCCTAGCAGAAAAGAAAACTATTTCTGCGGAGTGGGTAACCATGATCTATTCATCACGCCGATTCCCAGACTTCTCACCATAATAGTGCGGCTCACAAGTATTTTAGGACAGGCATCAGGATGAATAAAAAGTCAATAGAAATGTATGCCACAGCCCACTTTTCCTCCGCTGCTGCGGTCATGTAAACTTCCTATGGCACCAAACACTTCCTCATATTGGCTTTGAAAACATAAACCAGTTTTGATGACAACTGAAGGGGAGGGGGCATGCATAGACAGTGAAACATATGACAAATAAGACCCAAACCCCCAACCCTACCAACATATAGACCCATGTTATGATAAAGTCTAATTATATACTGGGACGATGATTCCCCTCGAATACCTCAGCTAAGGACATAAACTTAAGGCCACAATAGAGGAGCAACTTCAGCTTGTCTTTTCCTCCCTACTGTGCTGTATGGTGATACCTGATGTGGGGTAAATCATATTTGCAAATAATTCACAGCTTTTGATTTAAACTGCTGCGACCAGATGGAAGGTGTTTACCGATTTGGCGGGTGTCAATTAAGCTGTCCATCACCGCTAAGCAGCATACTACACTGACTTTCAAAAATTCTCCCTTTATTTGTCTAAAAACTTTCTGACACTTATTATATTGAACGATGGAGCGAGCCACACCCATCTGGTACTCCCAAAACAAACAGTAAGAATTCTTCGCAAATGATTTAACTCAAAATGCTTCATTTTCCCTTCCTGCTCAAGCAGAAGAGCGTTTTTTTTTTTTTTTTTTGCACCTTTGCCCCTTGACATTAGACTGACTGGAGAAGAACTCGCTCAATACAAATCACTGAATGGCCTCTTATCTATACCCACTGTATAGACCTTGTAGCTTTCAGTGTCACTGAATAACTGCCGGTTAATTTCATTGACACATCTCATATACCACACTGGAGAGATAACCTGACAGCAAGCACACACAAAGGTAGTAAACTGCATGGAGAGGTGAGTGGTACTGCACTATTGAAACGGTTTGTAATAACATGAAACACTGTCATCTATGAGTACAACAGCAGCCTACAAGAAGCCAGTGTTAGAGACATAGGCATACTAGTACCATCAATAGTGTGCAGTGGTGACACGTGCTTATTGACACAGAGAAGAGCTGAACAGGCCTTGCACATGTTAAAGCACCCACTATGTATTGTGAACGCCTGTGTAACAACCTAATTATCAGTTATCATAGCTGAATTCATGGTAGCCATGTGGTGGGCTGTGGCCAAGAAGAGGCTCTGTGACCTGGGTGGTTTCTGGTTAGAGTCCCTGGACCAGCTGGAGAAATCTGGGTGGGGGGTCAGAATGATAAATAGGCTACAACTATCAACTAACAATTAAGGCAAGGCCCCCGAACTGCTGGAACACCTCAGTGACCAATACTAGAAGCCTGTGGTTGCAGTGGGCACTCCCAGGTGTGAATGTGAAGCAGAGGATGGATGAAAAACAGCACGTGTGTTCACTCGGAATAAATACAGGTGTGAGCTCAAATTCATTATCTGCTTGTTCTGTGGGCTCAAGTTTGCACTGACTCACCTGTGACATCTGGGGTCTGAAATTGATCTCCTTTAGGTCCACTGATCCCGGTGAGAGATTGTGCAACATCTGGCACAAGAGCACCCCGTCTCGTAGGGCCTGTGCCAAGTCGAAGACGGCCGCCGAGGGCCATACGACCCGGTGGTTCGGGGGCAGGACCTTGCAGTCTATCAACCACCGCCCGCATTGTCTCCACTCCTCCATAACGGCTTTGGGTTGACTGGGAGCGTTTCCTCACACACACACTAAGTTCACTAGCTGGTTCACGGGGCTGAATACCGCGGTTCCCAGCGCGCAATCACGGCAGTCCGTTCCCTCCCGGTGCCGGATATCTTAATCATTCACTAAAACCAGCTCGGAAACCAAGTAGGCTGTTTTGCAACTTTACGCGTTATGGACGAAAGGGCTTGGTTGCCGCACTATATCCCCATTCCAACTCATGTCAGCTCTGCTTCTGTCTTCTCCTTCTTGTAGCAGTGGATATAAGGGAATGTTGACGTTTTGTAAAAGACGAAATTTTGAAACTCGTTCCGATATATTCCGTGTAGTAGACGGCGGCGATGTAAGCAGAAAAAATAGCCTGTGCGCTACGGGGATTTTCTTTTCTTCATTCTCAAAAAAAGTTTCCTCAGCATATCCAAAAGACGTTACCATAAGGTCATAATAGTGACGAATAAAACCATTGAATGCTGCAGGTCGTGGTCCTGTATCGACTTAACTAGTGTCTTGTATCACATTTCAGCGTCGTTGAGTAGCACAGCCTACGTATACGATACAATGTGGAAAATACAGCGGTGCGAGTCTGGTATGTTCAGTAGTTCAGCTAAGCATGGAGTGACCTACCGCATTTGTATTTATTCGTCCTCAAAGTAGACCCAGAAGTTAACCGCGAAGCGTATATTCAATTCCAGTAATCTCCAGAGCAAAAAATCACACAGACCAGCCTTTCTACAGCGCCGTGATCATCCTTCAGTCTCTCCATAACACTCTAAACATCTCTCTCCGGCAGCCGAAACATGTCCAGGGGAAAAAAGAATCTATGTTCACATTTATCTAATCCGGTTAGATTTGCTTTGCGCCTTTACGCACGCCAACAAAAGGGTTACGCGTGTTTTTGGTTATGTTTTTCTGTGATTTCTGCCTCCCTTCCGTTCATGTCCTCTCTCTACCTCTCGCGCTCCTCGTTTCCCTTTCGGACGGCGATGTTTAGCAGTCCCAACTCCCTGCCGAGCTGAATCTGAGGAGCAAACGTCAAGGCGCGCGCTCGGCGATCTGGCGATTGCACAAGCTCATGTGTGGGAATGATCCTTATCATGCAAAAGTGAAACTTAGAATATATTACTGCACTCGTGAATTGTCTGTAAGCACAAAATACGTTCGTTTCAGGGAAATACAGTGTGTTTAAACTAAAAGTTGTGTATGCGCCCTCTGACGCATGAACTGCACATTGCATCGGCTGAGGTTTGAGGTGGTTCCAGGGGTCCTCCACCAAAAAGAGAACTAGTAAAATGTCACTTTTATTTCATTTGAGGAAATGGCACTAGGAGAATGATACAGGAATGATTATTTTGATGAAATGTTTCACTCTCCCCACCGTTATCTCTTTACATTCAGTGTAAACACGTGTCCAGTTCTGCACTAATTCAGCCTATATACTGTATATATATAAGACAAATTGTCTCAGATGAGGTTCCTTGAGAGAACATTTTGTTAGCCCCGTCCTGTAGCAATGGAAATAAGAATAAGCACAATCAGATCTATAAAACACTTATACATGAGCATTGTTGGTGGGCCATGCCAGAAACCTTGAATGATTAATATAAAACATTAATCTTCTGGTATGTAAACCTAAAGTGTTTACAGAATTACAATATTCATGGCTCTACTCCTGAGAGAGATAAGAATGAATCAAATATACAATGTTTTAATGTTGCCTCAACAAACATAAAAATAGACAACAAATATACCTATTTACGAATTTGTGTATGTTGTATTTCAAAAATCTATCAAACTAAACTAGGAAAGAAAATTCAGTGTACAAGCGACAAAGTAGTGTCTTACTGCACCATTTGTATAGGACTATTACTGCAGTCTGTGTATGATAAGTGATCTATAGGCCTACACTTTTAAATGGATAACCAAAGCCTGGCCTAAAGCCTGAGAAAGCTCTGTGGTCTTGGGGCATGTGAAAATGCTGGAGCCAGAGGAATAGCTATTGATATTTCCCTTTGCACAATGCATGCTGTGACACATAAATGGTCTTTGATTTTGGCTGATGGAGCCATGTGATCACTTAAACTTTGTTAGAGCTTTTAAACAGGCCCATCAACCTAAATTAAAAGCATTAAATGTTTAAGGAGGGCTATTCTGGGGAAACAGTGCTGTTATGGCACCTGTTCTTGGCTGGAAACGAGCTACATCTCTGCCAGAAAGTATTTCAGTATGTGAAAAATGCAAAGCTACTTCCTTGTTATAAATCAAGTGATGACATCCTTGCAACCAGTTCCAGTACAAGTTGTAAAATACATAAAAGGGCGACAGTAGCCTAGAGGTTAGACAAGGGGGCTTGAAACCACTTGGCTGTTCGAATCTCCAGATCAGCTGGAAAAATCTGAGTGGGGGAAGTGAATGAGTAACACTCTCCCTTCCCTCAACAACTAGGTGCACTAGAGAAAGATAGCCTACTTAACCCCCAGCTGTTTCACTGCAGCTCAAGGGTGTGAATGTGTGGGACTGTATGAATTTGAAGCTCCATGTTGTTAAAAAATGCATGTGTGCTCTGCAAAGCTCCACTAGATAGATAAATAAATAAATAAAAAAGAAAAAAATGTATTTCAACTATGTTGCTGAACCACTGCACATATCAGCCTATAATGACAGTCCACTAATACTACAGTAAAGAAAGGAGGCTCATCTTCAATTAAGTTTCAAGCTCAGTGAGTACCGTTTAGGGTCGATTTAACATGAATTCCTGAATATACTTTAGAGAAAAGCTATCTTAAATGAACAGGTCACATTCAAGAACTCACAACAACTTATAAAGATAAGATAAGATAAGATTGCACTTTATTGATCCTGTAAATTCAGGTGTCATGGCAGCAATTGGCAGAACAATGACAAGGCAGTACAGGAAAGGTAATAAAAAAAAGTACAGGAAAGATATAAGGCAATATGAATACACATAAAACTATGAAGATAAAGATATAAAACTATTAAAAGTGTCTCAAGTGTCTAAGTGGTGTTGAACATTAAGTCCTGTGTAATAAATAACTCCTTTGTCAGATTGAGTCCAAGGATAATGTCAAGAAGTGCGTTAATATCCATGTGCAACATAGTCCAGATCAAGCATTAGTGCAGTTGGAAGGGAGGTCAGGGGCAAGGGGGGGCAAACATATGCAATAGGCCCTTTTCACGTCGTCATGGTAACAGCTTCCGTGTTGAGAAACTGGTGCATCACAAATTTCTATGGCAACTTTCTTTTTGCGACTTATTGACAAACCAATCCAACAAAGGCAACAAAAACAACAAAATTGTAATGGGTACTAGCACTAGATATAGTTGTAATGCACCTGTTTCTCAACATGGAAGCTGTTACCGGTGACGATGTGAAAAGGGCCTATTGGGGGACATCCGTAGCCTAAAGTTACAGTACAGACCAGAAAGGGTCATTAGTTTGAATCCCTGGACTGGCTGCAAAAATCAGGGTGAGGAATATGAATGAGTAGTTCTATTTGGTCCTTATTAAACAACTACCATCAAGGAACCCATGAGCAAGGCATTTACGCCCCAGTTGCTCTAGCAGTATTGCTGAGTAATAGAAAAAGCTTGTGGTTCTGGGCAGCTTCCAGAAGTGAATGTATGTAAATATAGGAATGCGATGCAGTGCAGTGCTGAAAAAGAACATGTTCAGCAAAAAAAGAAATCCCTTCCTGGATAAATAAAGGTTTAAAAAAGATTAACAAGCACCATAAAATGTCCTTTAGAATTGGGGATATGGGCAAGTATATTCAAAAAGAGGCTTTTCACCCCAAAAGGAGAATAGTATTATGAGCTCATTTGCAATTAAGTTTCTCGCTGTATGTCATGTCTTTTATTGTATAGCATATATCTTTTATTGAATAATACATGCATGTAGAATTCACTTTATTAAGAATACTACATGCATTCACTCAACTGCACACGATGAAACCACATCCATGTACTCTACATTCTGTTCCCAAGTCATGTTTTTCTACAAGGTCATAAAAAGAAAATGAATACGAGTGAAACTGATAAATTTATTTTCTGAGCTAACAAAGTCTCCCATGCGATCCGTCTTGAGCGTTGCATGTGTGTGGTGTTTTTATAATGGATCTATGCACAGTGAGTGATGGCCAAAAGAGGCCGGAACGACTAGTTGTCACTGAAGTTGTGGCATTGATCCATCATGCCCCAAGGCTGTCGGGGGCGGAGGGGTGGCATGTTCCATATGCCACGATGGGAAGATGGGTCACAAAGAGCACGTCTCCCTGCAGCATGCTCAATGCAAGGACAGCGAACTGGGCTGGGAAACAAAGTGTAAATGATGAATAGCCCCAGTGTGCATGCAGTTGGAGCTTCCTTCTTTTTTTTTTTTCTTTTTTTTACTCTCCCAGCACTGATACACAGCACAAGTGATAAATGTTGCAGCAGTTGTGTGCCCTTAACCATTGCTTCATAAAAAAAGGGACTGAAATATGGTTAGGAACTTGGAGAATTTATGTGCTAGTACACTAGACCTGAGAAGAAAATGCAAATGTATATGACCCATCCCGAAGATTTAAGTGCACCCATAGAGACACCCCCCCCCCCATTTGGTAGTTCTCCAATCAATGAGGATAATGTGTGGGGACACTGTATTATCTTCTAAAATAAATAACACACTGAGACCAAACTAAAACCTTGACAGAA
This sequence comes from Centroberyx gerrardi, assembly GCF_048128805.1. Taxonomy (NCBI): domain Eukaryota; kingdom Metazoa; phylum Chordata; class Actinopteri; order Beryciformes; family Berycidae; genus Centroberyx; species Centroberyx gerrardi. Next base: position 8,563,782 of record NC_135998.1, on the reverse strand, counting down.
AAAAAAAACAAGCTTTATGAGATGGTACATGGTGGCCATCTCTTGGTTGAGTACTGAATTGCAAGCAATGTTGAGCCCCTGATGTCCTGCCTCTACGCTTAGTTGATTCCATTATCTGTACTCATGACCCAATATGAGTCAGTGCCATAGAATTTGAATTGATAAAACGGTCATTCCCGTTCAAATCAACACTCTTGAATGGTCATTTGGCCGGTACACTTTACAATGGCTGCCACAGAATGTTTCATAATGTTGCCATGGAAATCAGTGTCGGAATGAGTGCATGAGATCATCAGATTGCTGCTGTGTTACCATGGCAACGGCATCATTTGGATGAACATTCCAGTGGCAGTTGGGATTTTAACGTTCTGAGTCTCATGTTCTGTCCACATACGGTACAATGTTGATTTACAACAAACCATTAAACATAAACCATAAAGTACATCCAGAAGATAATCTTTATGATTGAAAACATGATTATCTCACATAGTTAAGCTTTTTCTTTTTCTTTATCTAAAAACTACAAAAATTGCCTCATGTTTAGTACCATTTTAGACAGTCACAGTTGTAGTGATGTAAGTAGTAGTGATATTTTGATAAAAACTAAATATTAGCATTATAATGACAGCATAAGCCACTTTCACCATTGGTTCCAATTAAAGCAAGTTGAGAAGTGGATAGATGGCTGCCATATGGTCCCATTCGAGAATAGGAATTCTCTGACAGTTCCCCTCTATACGGTTTTATCTCCATTACAACATTATCAAAACTCTATGTTAGCCATGTTAGGTATACCAGAAGAAATTACCATGATGCACTAAGAAGTGTCTATGTGAAGTGTTCTATCCATTCAAGTTCTGCGGTCAGTGCTTTGGTGCTAAAAAGTCTTCTCATTTAAACTGCATGGACAACCCAGCTCACTCCAGTTCATCTGTCCAGTGTTAAAAGCTAATTTAAGCACCAAGATCCAGTGGAGCAGAAGTTGGTGGATGTAACAGCTGTTTTAACTGAACAGCCTTGGGTGTGTGCCAGTTACTGGAAAGCAGCTGGCAGACGGACAGTCAAAACTACATGTTTCAGTGAAGAGGGCTTGCCTCCAATGAGGTGCAGGATAGAGTATGAAAAATGACAAAGTGGCATACGGTTTACTGAAGAGGGACACAAAGTGTATTTCACAGGCATTTTTTTTGAAAAAGACAAAAAACAACATTTGTGCTTTTACATTTAATTTATTTACAAAAAACAAAAGATAATGCACCTCCTCCCAGGTTAGCAGATACATTAAATGTTAGATTCTACCTGGGATTCCAACTATCAAATCCCTGCCACTCGTCCCATTCTGCAATGAACAAGCTTAAAAACAACTTGATTCGATGACTGACACGTACAGGAAGATTAAACTGCTCTGCAAGTGTAACAAGTAACAGTTAATTGCCATGCATGCAAAACAGTACGAATCTTTGTTTTTACAAAACAAGAGGCTATCAAAATATTGTTATCAGAGCCTAAAAGCGGAAGTTAGATTTTATTGTATGTAGCCTATATAGTACATCTACTTTGTCAGTCTTTCACCACTAAAAAGACCTCAGTTTGGAAAAAATAAAAGACAAAAAGAGGCTTGTATGGGTCACACTTACAAATTAAAATAAATACATTTAATTAGGGCAATGTTTACAACTGAGTGCCACTTAAGAACCCAAACAAATAATTTACCAATTCCAGACATTAACTGTTTATTGAATGATAAGTTATTTCCAATAACTTTTTGAATCATCAAATAACTGGTGTGTTTTTCCAGCGATGGAAAGCTCCGAATTTTGCACTAAAACTCTGAGGGGCTGTAACTTGATGTGACACTGAAATAAGGAGGATGTTAAATATAGAGGGTCCAAAGAATCAAAATTAAAATGGAATCACTAAATACCTTATTATTTACTGTTCTGCTTCAATAATAGGTACATTTAAAAATTAAATCATAAATAGCAACGTTCAAAAGATAAATTGAGAACATGAAATGACAATTTGAAACTGAAAAGTTAAATCTAAAACCTACTTACAGAGCTAAAAAGAAAGTGTTCCATTGATAAGTAAAAAAAAAAAATCTAAAAGTGTTAAATTCAGTAAAAGAATTCAAGTAAAAAACAACATGTAGGATATTTATTTTTTCGACAACTTCATTTACTGCCGTTTTATTTCTTCCATTTCTCTTCTTAATTTCAATTTTACTACTTATATTTTCATTAACATGTTATTGTGGCATTATTATTCCAAGCAGAGCAGTAATGAAAAAAAAGCATTTAGTGAATCTATTTCAAGTTTAGCCCCTTTGATCCTCCATAGGGAATGACTTGCTTTCAGAGACGTATATTCCACACTAGAAAGATGCAGTTTTACACACTGCTGCTTGGGTAACGCAATGACATCACTGACAGCAAACCAAACAGACAGGAGCACCAATCTGTCTGCAACAGATCACCAAACAGCAGCAGATGCACTCATGTTGACAAGAAAATAGAAAAAAGAAAGAAGTGGATTGGTTCCAACACCGTAAGCTGCCACAGAGTCCGCAAGATGCAGACCATTTTGGCTGCACTATGAAGCAGTGACACACACATTTCATCACTGAAGTGGTGAAGCGCAATCATTTACGGCATCGTACATTCATGAAGGAGCACAGTAGACCTAGAGAGAGGCAAAACACATGAGCAAACTCTTCACATCTACAAGACAAGCTTAATGGGAGAAATGTACCTAGACTGATCTATCAAGTTGTCCTTCCTAACCACAGCCTCTGTAAAACAAAGAAAAAAACGAGTTTAACATACTTTTGTGTGTACTCTTACACCTGTTCCCAACAGACATTTTAGCTACAGCATTAAAAACTGCAAGTAAAAGAGTCCGCTACTGTGAAAGAAAGAAGCACTGCAAGCCCATTCAGTTAGATGACCACTTTTTAAAACATGAAATCTGCCACTGAAAGGCATCAGAGGTCTAGTATTTATACAATATTAATCCACTGACTTGACCAAAAACGCTCACTGACAATGTTTAAAATTCATTCAGGTCTACTGGAGCGGGCACACAGTAGACAGGCGCTGATATTACTGGTCCAGTGAGGAAAAAAAGTTAACATTGGGCCCTGCTGTTGGCACTTGTAGTAAAGATACTGAACTAAACATAAAATAGCTTCATTCTTAACTCATTTAATAACATTTAATTTAAAAAAAGTAATGGTTCACAGTTGTTACACAGTTGTTGGATCAGTCCAACGCAGGTCCACCTACGTTTGTTACATGTTAAATTTAATTTTGTAAGTCTGCTTCAAGATTGGTCCTTTGAAATCCTCTGGCAAGCCTTTCCGCTGCCTCTTGCTTTTCAGTGGATCTCATGGCTCCTCATGCACACATCAAGTTTGGCTATTCTTTCCTCTGGTGTGGAGCGGACTACAGAGATAATTTACCAACTGTCACATGTTTGAGACCTGGAGAAAACAAAATTCCCGTCAACTTTTAGTAGCCTTTCACTGTGCCTGGACTAATTCAAAGGCACATCAATAGGAAAATAATCAGGAGAAATATTACGCTAAAATGTGCAATAGCTATCTTGATGCAAGGTGGTAATCAAGATATATTTTCATCCTGATATATTATCTCCTATTTGTAATGCTATCCACAGGACCCCAGAGAGAATAACAACTAAATTGAAAATACCATAAAAATCCATGGACACACACAGGCGATCTGGATGCTTGTAGGGTACAGCTTACTCCCTAGCAATGTTACCAGTGTCTCTTTATGTTTGTTTTTAAGTGAATCATACCACTTTACAGTCTGCTAACAGTGTAAAAAAAAAAAAATGAATAAACAAAGAAGACTGTAGCCAGTAAAATATTGTGAAACTCTGATTTTTGAGACCAGGATTTCCATTCAGCCCGTCTCTTATTCTATCCCATCCTCAGTTGACTTTGCAAGAAAGGGTGCCAATAATTACGACAGCAACACTTTTTTTTATAATAAGGTGTTGTCACGTGTTGGAAAAAAAGCTATTTTTGCCGCTTGAGAATAGTTTTTTGTTGTTGTTTTTTTTTAATGTTTTGTTAGATTTCTGAGAACGTAATGAAGCTATTTACTTGTGTTATATTCTGGAGACTTTAAGTCTTTCAATTCAAGTGATTGTGTACCAAAAAAACATGTTTTTCCATTTGGTCAAATCTGAACACATCTCCTTGAAATAAAGAACAAAGTCACAAAATGTATTTAAAATAATCCCCTCACACTTTTTCCAGACAAGGCAATACATTTGAATTGCATTTTTTCGCTATAAAATGTTTGGGGAAACCAACTCACTGCATATGAAGAGTTTCATTCCAAAACACCATATATCCATTTTGAGAGATTTGTTAAGTTGACTTTTGTTTCATAATAAAAGTATCGCATACAAAAAAAGCCATTATAGCCCGTACATACACACACATGCGTACACACACAGGACTTCAATTGGTAAGCCTAATATAAATTTAAGAAATTTGCATATAATGCATTACAAAAGTAAATAATGTCATTGAACAACTTTGACAAATATCACAATATCAAAAATATCTTCTTATACAGTAACTGTATTTAAAATGGGAGGCAGCTGCAGAGGCAAAGTAGTAGATAGCCATTCAGGTTGTTAGCCCTTATCCAGTGATTATTAGGCCTACATCTTGAAAGCAAAGAAAATGTTTTAATTATGTTTTTAAAGAATACACACATTGTAATTTATTGATTATTAATTATCTAATTGAAGAGTTTCATTCCAAAACGACATATCCACCATTTGAAAACACTGACACCTTCTCTAAAACAATGATGGCTAATATTAAAGTCCATTATGGGTAACTATTACAAGTTAAGAGTCATTTTGAGACCTTTACTTACAAATCAGTTATGTTTTTGAAGATAGATCCATCTGTGATTTCGAAATTTTGACTGATGAAATTTAGGAAGCAAATTTTTTCCAAAGTGTGAATATAGTGTTTTGGAATGAAACCCTTAAATTGTCCTGTTGTTTGCCTGTGTATCACCTTGTTTGATGCAGTACCTTTTCAATGATGCAAGGGCAAACAGGAAACTATGTTGCTCTTTGCCTTTATAGACTAGACCGATCACCAAAATGGCCAATTTCTCCAGAACTTCCACATATCAAAGGTTACTGTCACTAACTATGTCCAGTGTTTTCCACATCTTGGGCTCTTGAGATAATCTTTTGGAGTGATTTTTGAGCATTTTAATTGGATAAGTGCCAAAACAAATGACAAATATCAATCCCTAACTGCCAATTATCAGCCTTTATATACTTGAAGCTGCTTTGAGGTTGTTTCTTGTTTTCCACATTATTGTTAATCTCTTTCCTGTTTAATGTCCAACAAGAAAATATTTAAATTTACAGCTTTCCATGGTCAAAATAGTAATGGATCCATTTTGTGGTGGCAGTGAATTGACCCTACTGACAGCTTAAACAGCTGCTATTGAGAGCTGTCCAACACAACGAGGGAAAAGATATCAAAAGAACACTTAACATTTCTATGAAGAATATCACAATTTAAATGGGCCTACGTTTATACAGTAAATGGGGAAAATAAATAGCAAAGACAAAATAAAAGACAGAAATAGGATATTGGTTGAAGCTCAGATGTTAGGAAATGTGTCCCTTGAATTTCACGCCAGCAGCCCAAGCATCCCATCCAGCTGTGTTTTGGATATATAGCGTTTTGATAAGAAACAGCAGTGACGGATATTGCGGTTCATAAATAAACACACTTTTGATCGCATCTAAAGGGCACATTGTAATATAACGAGAACAGCCATAACAAGCGATCTTTGAACCTTCATTTCCCATGTAAAAAAAAAAAAGAAATGGCAATTGAAAATTTGGCATGTATTGTTTGGAAAAAATCTCTTCATATATCTCACTGTGAAAAATATATATATATAACCGATATAGTTCACCAAGTTACTGTATCAGTTGGAGTCACTGTTGTCTGAACTGGAGCCGCTGGAGTCGCTGCTGCCCGAATCTGAAGAACTACTGCTGCCGCCGAGATGGGATCCAGCTGTACTGCCTTTCTCTGGATGAGGGGAAATAAAGGCAGCAGTGACTTACTTGTATAACCAGATAAAACACACACACGCAAAAACAGTAATAATGAAAAAAAATAAAAAGCTAAAAACACACAGAACCTGACCATATGCGAGTGCATAGAGGAATAAAATAAAAGTATGATTCACGCAGGTGCATGATTTTAGTAAAAACTCCTTTGAGCTCAGAAACAGACCCTTCACGCAGGGTGGTCATGCCGCATTCATGTCATATCAGATTTACCGTAAATACGACCTCCCGACTGGGAAAAAACGTTCACATCAACCTCTTTTTGGTAATTACAAGTAGGATAAATGGGACTTTTTTGCAGGCTCTGAATTTCTCCCACTTCGTGGAAGTGTGTCAACATGAGCCAGTAAACACTGCAGCAAATCCACCGATGTCGGCAGTCCAAGACAATAAAAATCAAAATTACTGGTTATTTTCACAATCAAGTCTACTTACAAAAAGTGAGTAATGACTGTTACGCTTTGTTTATGGTTGATTATAAATTCATAAATAAAACAATAAAATTCTTTTTAATGTGGGCATTCCGAGTTAAACACACAAACGCTTCAACGTTGTGTACAAGACACTGACTGCTCTCACTCTGTTTGATCTGATCTTCAAACACTCGGAGGCCAGTAAGAACCACGCCCGGCTACTCTTTTGTCAATTTCTCATCAAATTTTAATACCATTCAACCCCGGAGGAACAAAACTTCTGAACACTTAGGTCCATGCGAGTTTCTTTATTTAACCAAGCTTTCAGTCTAGTTGACCTTCAACAGGGCATCTTGCCCAGTTGTATTGTGTGTATTGTAAGCCCCGATGAAGGTCAACTAGGCTGAAAGCTTGGTTAAATGGAGAAACTCGCAGCGTTCAGAAGGTTTTTTTTTCCTCCACTTTGATTTATTTTGGCCTCTAGCACCTTAGCAAAGAGAAGTCGAGTGTGCTTTTATAGAAAATGATTTTTAGAACAATGTGATGAAGTGTGGTATTGTCCAGGTATGGACGAATGAAGTGTCTCAAACTCCAACTGTCTGACCTGACTGGCTATTGATGACCATGGTGCCATGACAACTGTGATAAAAAAAAAGGACAGTCGTGCCTGCAGAGTTCCAGGCTGACAAGACCTTGATGACTCTGTCTTGCTTCAAGTTGGTGCTAACATCATATTACAGAGATGAAGCCTTTACAGAGGCTATGTTTACAGGAGTTAGATGTGTTAGCATTTCTGCCAACAGGCTACGGAGGCTCCTTTGCTCGATTCGGATTCGTCATCCGTTTCCATTGCTTTCTCCGCCCCTTTTGCGTGAAATAGGTAGGGGTATTTAACAGGGTTTCTCACTGGCGTATGAAACCCTGGTAGAGGTTGGTAAGTTCAGTAGCCTAGTTCAGAGTGACATATACAATAGACAGGTGGTAAACAAAGGAAATGCCATTATCTCTGACTGGGCCCACCCCTTACATTCTGTGTCTAAGGTACTACCTCAGTTCAGTCTTACTGCCAAGAAAAACAGGTATAAGGACTCCTTTAACTCTACAGTATTAGGCCTCCTAAATGTTGGCAGAAGGAGGAAGGAAGGCTATGATTGTTTGTTGATCATGATGTCAACAACTGGTGGAGACTGGTGATAAGGATGATGATGTGTCTGAACTTTATGAGGTTGCCTGAAACTCTGTATCAACACATTGCATTGGTAGGTGACTGTTGTTATTGTGGCTGTCAGTCTTATAGTTTTCATGTAGTGAATTTTTAAAAAAGGCGGTACAAGACCTCAGTACTTACGTTCGGCTTTCCTCAACTTCTTATGTAAACAAGTCTTGACATATTGCTCGAGTTCCCGCAGAGTGGAGGGCTTGAGCGTCTCAAAGTCTATCTCAATCTCGTCGGGGTTGGAGTCGCGTAGTGACGGTTCTCGTGTCTGGATGATGCGCACCACACGGCCCAGCTTTGCCCCAGGTAACCGGTTAATGTCCAGGCTCAGCTGGTGCTTCTCATCGTATGTCATAGGCAGAGATTCATCATCTGAATCGTAGCCCCTGGCTCCCTTCCTTGGTTGCCTGGAGGACAAGACAGAAACTACCAAAGGTCTGTATGGAGTGATTTAGTTTGAATGCAGAGGCTGTCAGTTATGTAAAACGTCCTACCTGGAGCTGGTGTTGACAGCACCTTTCTTCAGCTGGCCGTGCTTTCCTGCCTTCTTATCCTCGTCTGTATTGCCTTTACTGTGCATGGCGTCCTCTCTGTTGTCTTTCTCTCTTTTCTTCTTTGGTTTACCCACAGGGTCCTGAGAGAGTGCGGCAAGCTGTTCGTGGACGGCTTTAAGCTGGGTAGAGAGCCAATGGAGATGGGTTAGCGTGGTGCCACATGGCAATATTACCACAATAAACAGAGGCACAAGACTGGAGAAAACTCGGCTATAGAGTTCCAATGAAAATACCACACCTTTCAATCTCAAATTATCTTGATCCACAATGTTTTCTACAAGTATAACTGAAGAACACTAAATGGATATTAAAAAAAAGAGCCAATACCCCGCCTTTACTCCCTGCAATAACATACATCTTCTATGCAGATAGTATCTAGATGTGAATTATCCACATTTCATTTACATCTGCCAGGTTCAACATTATGATTTTTTTCATAGCGGCCTTAAATTCTTCTTAAATTTAGGTAATTTATAATTGTAAAATGAAAAACATTGAAAGTTGTTAATATACAGCAGCAAAATCACAGAAAAATCTAATTGAAGAAGCTTTTCTGTTTTTCTGTAAATGTAACCAGCAGTAATATGTAAAAAAACAAAACCAGCGTGGAAATTCATGAGGCTATTAAGTCTCTCCATCCATCTTGCCGATATATTAGTCAGACTTGATGAAGGGTTGTCAGCTAGCTGCTTTACTTCAATGCATCTTGGATGCATTTACTCCTGGGTTTAATGTAGTTATGCTCTACTCAGACAAAATCTGGCATGTTAATGCTATTTATCTTGGGTATAAAGAGGGTCAATTTCTCTAAAGACTTGCAAACATTTTTTAGAAAAGTCAAGAACACTGAAAATTTGATCATTTAGCTCCAATGAGATACATTTAACCTTATTATAAATTTGCTGACTCAAGAACGTTCAACATGCTGGTCAAGCCCTCTGACCATGTCTGCATTCAAAAGCCTCATCAGAGCCTTGATGGATGACCTGACAGGAACAGCTACATTAGTGCCAGACTGCAGATTAATCTTCAAGGGCCTTGAGAAGCTCATCACTTGGACACCGATCAAAATTCAGATCCATGGTGTTGATGAGGGAAAGTTGGATGACAAATTTCACATTTCTCTAGGAGGCGCTCTGATTTCATCCATTCCAGAAAGATCTACCAGAAGCCTGAGCGAGATCTTTGACTGCATGGGGGATACTGTCCATCTAGACAACTAGTCTACAGCTAGAGACTGCTGGCGGCAGTCAAAAAACCCCAAAAGAAAACCAAGACTGCTAGGAAATTTCAAGACCTGGATTTGACACCCTCCCTTCTATGGCCCTATGGGTAGAGGAGTTGCGTTCCAGCAGAATGATGGGGATGTGACAGAAAGTTTCACAGAAGAGACAGGAACAGGGAATGGACAATAAAACCTCTCAGTCTGAGTTATGGCAGGCCAAGCCTCAGCGAAATCAGTCTACAGCATCCTCTCCAGCCTGCCCAACCTCCTCTGCTAGGGCAAGACTGGGTTACTATCATGCCCCCTCAGGCTCAGGAGAAGAATTCTGCAGCACAACCTAAGCTACTGCCTGAGTAGCCCTGAAAGAAGGCCACTATCATTGGTTCTACCAGGTGCTGCAGGCTCGAACAGACACCATCTGCAGAGGCATCACCCAAGGGAGCCACTGATTTATCAAAGTGAGGGAGAAGCCCCAGGCAAGAGGGTCAGTTGGGTTCTATGGTGCAGCAAAATAATGGAGGTTGAATATTGGCCCAGAGCTGTAGCTCCCAGAAACCATCACAGGAACTATGCCTGGGCAAACACTGAACTATTAACAGATTTTCATGCTTGATCTGTCAAGGAGGAAAAGTATGTTTTAGAGTATTAAAGTGATCCGATTAAAGTGATTAAAGTAATCCGCGAGATTGTTTTTTGTTTTAAACTACACTTGACAGTGATCACTTCACAAAAGTGTAACCAGTTCTTTTGACATCACTGACTGACAGCACCTGCCACACCCCCCAAACAGGCAAAGATGGATTGTTCTACTGAGACTAGAGAAAGACGAACAAGTGCACTAGTGCTTTATAGGTGCATGGGTGGAAGGGTGGTATGCATGATTGGAGTGAGTAAAACCAAGTTGACTTTAAAACTCCACCTGTTAACACCAAACTGCTGTGGTAGCATAGTGTTGTTGTAACTAAGAGAACCTGCTGAACAAAATATTTAATTCATGTGTTGACTTAGCCACTATAGTTAGAAATTCACAGAGCTACTTCCTGATATGTGGATGCACAGTGCACCAGCCTCGAGTTGGTTGATGCTTGTTTAACTTCTACCGTACTGCCTGGTGTACAAGCGCACACTGTATTTCCGTTATGTAAAGCTATTGTGGCTCTATGCGGCCTAAACAGTGCATACTGTAATTCCTGTAAGCAGTGCACACAAATGCACAAATGAACAAACACACAGAGCCTGCCTCTTATAGATCTGCTCCTCCCGAGCACAGTACAGTAATCTTAGTACTAGATCTAATAGCAAAACAGAGCGGCAAAACAGACATTTATTTGTATGAAAATGTTGCAGATTATTACTTTAACTCTACTTGTAGGAGGCAAAATACATAAAGAGGCTGGTTATTCTCTAGCAATTCAGACCCCTATAACTAAATAAACATGCATTAACAGGAAATTTAGTCATGAATGTTCACACACAGACAGACCAATATATTATCTGCCCTACCAGTAACAAACGCCACATCTATGGCACATATTCTCACACTATTATACATTGACCGCTTATGCTTCATGAAGAAAAAAATGTCATGACCTTGGCTTTCATCTGGAAATAAAATGATATCAATAATTAACTTGAAGGGAGCAGGCTGGGAAGGGAAAAGAAAGCCACCTGATAATTCTTGCTGCACCCATTTCTCCCCCAAAATAACACAGAAATACCAGCAATAAAAGGATTTTAAAGGTAGTGGATCCAAGTATTCTATGCCTGTATCTGCAAGGAAATGCAAATGAAAAATGCGGTAGAGGATGAATTTTTTGGTCTATGGTGATGATGAATCCGTCAAGAACACTCTATCTCAGGAACAGGTCTGGAGCAGCAGACTGTGGTGTTATGTTAGAAGATTTGGAGATAGAAATTGGTGCTGAAACCCACCTGTTCTGCGCCCACCTGCTCCTGCAATTCAGCAAGTCGGGTGGTGCGCTCCTCCTCAGAGTCAGATTTGTCCAAACTGGAGTCATCGCCACTACTCTCACTAAAGGTCGTGCTCTTAGTGGACACGCCCCCCACTGATGAGGTCAGCTCCACAGGCTCGTCTGGCATCTTTGCAAACCTTTTCTCAAACACACCCTGAAACAAATATATTCACAAAGAAGATGAAGAGTCAAATAATGGACAGCTGGAGCTAGAGAACAACCAAAACGTTGGTTTCACTTTAAAGTCTTAAAGAGGCAATTCGACAATTCAAAACACACCTGAAGTTTCCTGGCCCTAGCAACAACATCGTGATCTGGGGGGTTATATTTGTAGCAATTTGAGAAAATTAATCGGACATCTGCAGCAAAACCTTGTGCATCCTGGTACTCTCGTCCATCCATCTTTTTCTGGAAATCAACAACTTGATGTTATCAAAGCAAATAATAGCATCCATAACCAAACATACATCATAAAAAATGAAAAGTTGAACCACAGAGAGAATAAGAATGTGTTGCTGTGTATGCGTTTGTGTAAATACACATACTTTGACAGTGCCGAGATCCATAGGGTACTTGATGATGTCATGGTAATCATGTAGCTCCAGAGCCTCGGCATCAACAGGCTTGTAGAAAGGCCAAGCATATGCTGCGTGTTTCTTGGACAGCATGTCCTTCAGGATACCGTCGCAATACCTGAGCTGTTCGCTCAGTCTACCCGGTTTGGTTGCATGCTGGGGCAACTCCCTTTCTTCAAAGTCCTTCCTGGGAGGCTTGATGGCTCGGCCTGCGCTTTCACGTCTCCGCTTGCTCTCTGGTAAATCACTCAAGCTGGTGATGATTGCCGAAGTCATGAGGGTGGTGGTGTCAGCCTTCCTCTTCAGCCCTTTCTTCTTAATTAAAACACACAAAACACCACAATAAGGGTAGATTCTCCTTATCCTCTGTAATTTAAAGATAACATAATTAAGGGTCGATGGCACAAATGGTGACTCACTCTGATGGCAGTCTGGAATGACTGGTTGGGGGTTGAGGGCGAGTTGGAGGTAGAAGAGTTGAGGCTTGTCTGATATAAGGGTGGTGTAGCTGGAGAGCATGAGGTCACAGTTCCATCCTGCCCACCTATGTGTGTTTATTTACACAAATTAAAAGATAAAACGCTGAAAAAATAAATACATTTGGAGACCAAGTAGTAATACTATGTTCTGCATTTCTTCAAGTATGCAATGTGCTACATTTAGAGTTTTCTTATCAGTACACTGCTAGGAAATGAACTGCAATGACACCTAATCTAATCCTTAAACAAACCTTGTTATAATTTTAAAGGGCAGCCCCAATGATATGCTTTATGCTTTCAATTAGTCCAGTTTGGGAGGTCTTGCTTCGTTCAAACATGTCAGAAGTAAATCACGGGAGTTGTGAAGTGTATCTGTGCTGGCCTTTGTGACAAGTCATTTGATAATGATATATTTAGATAAAATTCTGCAAAACTTTAGAGTAGCTTTAAAGCTCCACAAGGCAAGATTTTTGTTTAAAAAGACACCCATCTCATCAGCCTAAATCACAAAGTGGGGCTGCAATAGGGAAGAGCGTACCATCCCCATGATTTAGACCCTGCAGAGTCGCACTATTTGCAAAAATTTTATTTCGGTGTCGGGTATGGACACCTCTCTGCCCACAAGAAGTGACAAATCAAAATTTAAGAGCAAAATTCAAAACTGCCTCCCAAACAGCAGCGAGCAGCGCTCTGTCCAGAGAAAGCTGGACTCAGTGTTAGATCTTTTGTCTCTCTCATCCCTTTAGTATCCTTTGGTATAAAGCATCACAGACCGGCCGGGTTGGTAAACATGAGCATGCTGTGTGCTGTTTAATTAATGCCACATCATGTGATTTCTGGGCATTAAAGTTCAAATTTTCAATCAGTTACCTCTCGCTGCTGTATGGAGCTGGCAATGTGAGAAGTTGCCTAGTGTACCTTTAATAGAAGTGATAGTTCATTACCTGGCACGATAGTTTTTTTGGCCTTGACTTTGGGTGCAGGAGGTAAAAGCTCCACTTCCCCTCGAGGCATCTGGGCAACTTTTTGCAAGAATATCTTTTCCAAGGCAAGGGCCATCAGCACTATGTCATCTGTTGGCTAGAATAAAGTGGGAAATCTATGAGGCATTGCCATCTGTGAGACTAACAGACATGGTGTATTTTCGCTCATGTAGCTTCTCACCTTGTTATATATGTAGCAGTTGGTGAACATGGTGTTGAAGTCTTGCATACATTCAGTAGCACTCCAATAGTAGTTGTTTTCCAGTCGTTTCTTGATGGTTCCCAAGTCCATAGGAGTTGTTATTATCTTATGATAGTCCTAATTAACAAAATAAATCAATGTGTCAGACGCATACAGTCTTGCTTTTTTTTTTCAAAGCCATCAGGTATGTAGTTTAGAAAAGAATATGAAAAGCAAGCTTAAGACAGAGGTACAGTATGTGTCATCATCAGTGATATGTAACGTTTTTGACTTGTAAAATCAAGATTGCTGGGTAGCTACATGCTGAAACTGTCTTTGAGACTGAAGACAATTTCTGTGTTGCTTGATGATATGATATTAAAACACAGAATCGCTGAATTCTGAAATGAATGGCAATGAATACCAGATTGAAACGGCTCTGACATAAAATCTGCAAACTACTCACCGGTAATCCAAGTTTGACTGCGTCGACAGGCGTGTAAAAAGGCCAGGAGAACTGGTGCCGCCACAGGGCCTTGATCACTACGTTCTGCATGTACTGCAGCTGGTTAGTCTTCCGGCCTGGCTTGGTGGGGTTGGTCACCTCCGGGGGCGGGGGGTTGACAGGCTGTGGGGGGTCTGGAGTTGGTGTTGTTACTGCCGACATGATAGTGACAGGAAGGGACCAGGGTTCAAGAACGAGCCACAACCTCTGCTGGTTGCAGTTATCTTCAGTGAGTTCTGTAGTTTCTGTCCGTCAGCTCTTCAGAGGCTCTGGAGGAGCACCATCCCATTTCAGAATCCCACAGTGCAACCTGTTGGCATCAAAACAAAACCGAGTTGAAATACCTGAGATGTGAATTTTGAGTGAAGATGGTGTGGTGTCTTTTAACTTGTCTGTCAATGTATTTTACGAACCAAATGTATGTACTGTCAGCGGCTTACAAACCAATATGTTTGCATATATGTGTGCTTGTTTGACTATGGTCTTGTGCTGTTGCCAACCCTCTGTGCTACATGCTTTATGTGCTGCTTGCCCATAACTCTAATATCTGCTTAAATGTTGTCCTGTTTATATAAGTTGTGCCCTGTGCCAAACACATTCTGTGTTTCAATAAGTGATGCGCTGCCCGTCCATCCAGATACTGTTTTATTTATTAAGCCAGTATGTAAACATTGCTCAGCTACAACCACAATAGGAAAAGGCGATACAGTAGGAAGAGGTAAGTAAGTAAAATTTTACTGAACAGCAAGAAACCCACAACACCGCAATCATTTCACTGACACTTTTTTTTATCATAATATCACAGAAAGAACGACAGGAAGACAGAAAGAAAGAAAAAGAAAGAAACATTAGTAAAACCCTGGCTTTTCATCTCACAAAGGTGTCTCACTTTTAACAGGTCATAAAGTAGTGACAAGTAATAAACAGAACTGTACAGGGGGAAAATACTGAATTAACAGATAGTAAAACGGGTTATTATGGTGACTGTGTTTAGAGATCAGTAGAAGCACTTGCCTTTCTGTGATGATTTATTATATCAGAGTTATATTTATTAGGCTACATCACATATAATAAATGTTTGTAGCATTTCCAGGCCATTGACACACTCTGGCTTTAACAAAGA
Organism: Centroberyx gerrardi; assembly: GCF_048128805.1. Taxonomy (NCBI): domain Eukaryota; kingdom Metazoa; phylum Chordata; class Actinopteri; order Beryciformes; family Berycidae; genus Centroberyx; species Centroberyx gerrardi. The sequence continues at coordinate 8,548,405 of NC_135998.1, read as the reverse complement.
GGGCCTCTAACAAGCAGCAGGTGGCTTACTTGTCATTAGTTATCAATAGTGAATGAAATTTAGGCCTACTGTTGCACATTAAGTGCGCTGAAATCCTCTTCTCATAGGATTCCCGACAGTGATTAATGCAACAGACTGCACTCACATTACATCACACGGCCCTGGGCAATATGAGGCGGACTTTGTGAACATGAAATCTTTTCACAGCCTCAATGTGAAGACACAATATTGTATCAATGAGAAGAACACTGTGTATTAATGACGGGCAGTGATAACAATTTACACATTCTATTTGCAGTCTTGTTTGACAGTCTTTATTATTAAGCAAGATGGATAAGGAACCAAAAACAAAACATTCCCCACAAGCACTACTGCTGAATAAAATCATGTGGGAAAGCCTAGACAGTTAGGCCTGTTACATACTATACACAAGCAATGCACACAACACAAAGGGCAACACAAGGGACATTTCTCGCATTCTTGTGTAGCAAAATGTGAACTCCAAATTTTGTAACGTGATGCTAATGCATGTTCAAATGCCATGCGTTTCAGGTAGAGGAGCTAAACGCAATTACTGCTGAACAAACAACTACAAATGAATAAGTGGCCAATTCTGGTGTAAACACGACTGTCATGAATAATCAGATGTGATACGATGAAGTAGGTTGTCAACGTTTGATGCCGGCATCCAAAAATATTGAAAATGCCTCACTTCATCATGTTCCAAATGGGCAAAATGAAAATATAATATCCATCTTGCATTCTCAACCTGTTTAATGGACAAATGTACAATCTTCTGTATAACTTTTTCTTTTGTCGGCGATTGAGAAAGTATAATAGTGGACAATGGAGAATAGTGGCTTTGCTTCCTTCTTGTGGATAACTTATTTATAACTGCAGACAGGGCAAGGAAACCAGTCGAAGTGCATATACTGTGTAAACAGAGAGCTTGCATATGTCTTGCCTTGCATTAAAGCTATAATATGCAACTTTTCGCCTTGTGACAGTTAGCCTAGTGTAGCCTAGTTAGTCTCCCCCTCCTCCCCCTCAGGGTGTCATGTTCCCGCCCCAAGACTTGTCATTCATCTTGATGAGCAATCTACCTTCAAATGTCATCAAACCTCAGGCTGAGGTAACAAACATCCATAAAGCCAACACAGGCACTTCAAGTAGGCTAGATGGCAAACGCACAACGCAGGAAATCTGCAATTTAAAATTCAATGTCGACGTTCATCTGTGATTTTCAACAGGTCTAATCTCCGCATTTAGTATCACTGTTCTTTTGTTTCTTACTGCTGTCCGCCATTGTTGTTGTTGCTATGACTTCCTGATAGCCAACACCCAGGTCACCTCAGGACACTCCCACACCACACTTGCCTACAGCACATTGTATAGGCCCAAAAACATCACAAACATACACTGAAACAACAGTTTCAGGCAAATGGGGGAATTTGGGTATTTACACACAGGGTCACAGACACAAATTGATAATGTATAAGATATCGTTTATGTATTATTTTACCGACAAAAAGTTGTATATTGTAGCTTTAACTGGTTTGCACCAGACTTTACTTGCCCAACTCTGTGGGAAGCCTTCAAATATCGCAGTATGGTGGTATTGCAGTGATGGTTGAAGCCCATTAGGCTAAATAAAACTTGCAAGCAGACAAGAAAGAAAGAAAAAGAAAGGAAGAAAGAAAGAAACCGTTTAATTTCAAATAATTTGTATAATTTAGCAAGTCATGTACAACATAGCACAATGAAATTGAAGCCATTCTGAAGACAAAATCTTGAAAACCAAATCTTATTTGATGCCAATTAATTTATTGGACAACATACCATAAATTGCATGAGTATTTGTAGTATGAAAGGCTGCATATAACCGAGTAGGCCAAACTACAGGACAAAATAAAAGTAGAATGAATACTAGTATAAAATGTATAGTGGCAGATGTTGCACCAGCATTATTAACTTAATAAAATGTATTCTTTACTGGAATACACCTTTGAAAACAAGACAAGTAGGCTATCAAAAAATACTCAAAAGCAACTTTGACTGGAGGTCTGAAATGAAATGCTTTCTGCTGTCAGTGTATATGTGAGAAGTAATAAGTAAAACCAAAGACGTTTAAAAAAAGATACAAAGAGGAGAAAACTAGTCATAACACATCGCAGAAACCTGCAGTTCAAAGTTAGACAAGGTTTGGACAGAGCAGAGGGTTGTGTCAAGTGTTTTGCTTGACAGATACAGTAAAGTTAACGTTTGATGATGGCTGGCTTTTACCTGTCGAGCCAACAGCTCATGAGCGACAGGTTAGTCACCACATCCACTTACACAGTTGACAAGCTAACGCTAATTAGCTAAACAGGTAGCAAACAGTTAGCCTCTCTCTCTGCCAAGTAACGTTATCACATCCTGAAATTATAACGTAACCACCAAACAGTTTAGCTCCAAGTTATTTTCACTCATGGCCACTACTTTGTAGAGATATAATAGCTCCAATGACGTACAAATACAAGGAAGCTATCTAGCTGAGCTAACGTGAAAAGCAAGCAAAGCTAATGTATGTAGCTAGCTGGCTAAACCTCGCTATTGGTAGAAACGTGGAGAGTAGCTAGCATCACAGAACGGATAAAACACCCAGCCTTACGCCTCCGTTCAGTAAATAAAAACTGATAGCATGTCAAAGTTTGATATTTGTTAATATATTACTTTCTTGCGGCCTACTTGGGATTTTGCTTGCAACCGGAGACTTTTGCTTGCAGTGAAGTCCGAGAATCCTGTTTTATATTGAGGATGTGAAGTACCAGCGCGAAGCGGCAGTGACTTCTGACAAAGAGCCTTCACGGAAAGAGGACCATTCAGACAGTAAGAGCAGTAACGCCATTGGTATCGCGTTGTGTACCAAGTCGCATTCGTCGTTTACGTAGCTACTTGCGCAAGGAATCACGGGAGAGTCACAGGGAAGACGTGTTCACCCTCCACCCCACCCTCCCTCGGTGTGCGGCTCAAACAGAGTCCAAGAAATGTGGTTTTCGTGACGCATTTTATTTTTTCATGTAATTTATCAATGCTGTTTTTTGTAAATTAATTCTTTATTTAAAGGCCTAATGTATCCCAGAGTTTCCCCACCATTGAAGAGATGAAGTAGTTCTCCCAGCCTTAAAAGAGCTGCTATCCTTAAAAGAATTTAGTCTGGATTTCAATGGCAAGGCAAGGCAATGCAAGGCAAACTTTATTTATATAGCACATTTCATACACAAGGCAAATACAATGTGCTTCACATAAAACAGAAAAAATACATACACAAACCACAACTATTTAAAATGACATTAAAAAAGAAAGAAAAGAAGGAAAGATAGAGATAGAGATAAAATCGGTAAAACACACATAAAAGAAATATATAAAGATAACACCTGCTACATTTACATACAGATGATTTAGGCCACAGAGAAAAGGAATGTTTTGAGCCGACTTTTAAAAGAGCTGACAGTGGGAGCACATCTCAGTTCTTCTGGAAGTTTATTCCAGTAAATTTGGAGCATAATTACTAAAAGCAGCTTCATCTGATGAAGTAACTAACAGACCGGTCCCAGATGACCTCAGAGGTCTGGGTGGCTCATATCCTAAGAGCAGGTCAGAAATGTATTTTGGAGCTAAGCCATTTAGCGCTTTATAGACAAGCAGCAGAATTTTAAAATCAATTCTATGGCACACTGGAAGCCAATGCAGTGATCTAAGAACTGGTGTAATGTGTTCTGTTTTCTTAGTGTTAGTCAGAACTCTGGCAGCAGCATTCTGAATGAGCTGTAAACGCCCCAAAGTTTTTTTGGGGAGACCGGAGAAAAGATCATTGCAGTAGTCTAACCTGCCGGTAATGAATGCATGTACCAGCTTTTCTAAATCAGGTTTTGACATAAGACCCCTTACTTTGGCTATATTTTTAAGGTGATGAAAAGCTGATCTTGTAATGGTATTGATATGGGTGTTAAAATTGAGATCGGCATCCATAATAACACTGAGATTCCTAGCTTGGTCTTTACTCTTGAGAGACAGGGAGTCAAGGTGAGCCCTAATTGTCTGCCTCTTTTCCTTAGTGCCAAAGATAATTACCTCAGTTTTGTCTTTATTTAGCTGAAGAAAGTTTTGGCACATCCAGTCATTAATTTCCTCAATACACTGAATCAGAGAATCTACAGGACCAAAGTCACTTGAAGAAAGAGATATATAGAGCTGTCATCTGCATAATTGTGGTAATGGATGCTATTTTTCTGTATGATATGTCCTAGTGGAAGCATGTAGAGGTTGAATAAAAGAGGGCCAAGGATTGAGCCCTGTGGAACTCCACATGTCATACTGACCCTTTCAGAGACAAAGTCACTGATAGACACAAAGTAGTTCCTCCCTTGCAGGTAGGTCTTGAACCAATTTAAGGCCAGGCCAGAGAGTCCAACCCAATTTTCTAGTCTATCTAATAATATTGTGTGATCAACGGTGTCAAATGCAGCACTAAGGTCCAGAAGCACAAGGATAGATAGCTTGCCTGAATCTGTGTTCATACGAAGATCATTCACAACTCTAATAAGGGCTGTCTCAGTACTATGACGAGGTCTAAATCCTGATTGGAAATGGTCAAAGTGAGCATTTGAAATTAAATAGTTGTTAAACTGGTTGAAGACAATTTTTTTCCAGGACCTTACTAATAAAAGGGAGATTGGAAATAGGTCTGTAATTACTTATCACAGAGGCATCCAGGCAACTCTTCTTTAACAGAGGCTTAATAACAGCAGTTTTCAAAGCATTTGGGAAAACACCAGACAAAAGAGAGCTGTTAACAATTTGCAATAGCTCATTCGCCAAACAGCTAAAGACATTTTTAAAAAAGCTTGTGGGCAGAGGGTCAAGGCAGCAGGTGGACGACTTAAGCTGTTGTATGGTGTTCTCAAGTGTTGAGTAGCCAATAGCAGTAAAATTTGCCATATTACTTACATTATTTATGCGTGAAGGAAATGGAGGCACCTTCCTGTTAGACATGGAAGCACTGATGGTTTGTCTGATACTCACAATCCTATCACTGAAAAAGGCGGAAAATTCATTACATTTAGCAGTAGAAAGAAGCTCTGGGGCAATTGATGCTGGGGGATTTATCAGTCTATCAACAGTAGTCAAAAGTGTACGTGCATTGTTTGTATTTTCACTAATGATCTTGGCAAAAAAGGATTGTCTGGCATTTCTCAATTCTATGTTGTAGTTTTGAAGCTCCTCTTTGTAGATATCATAGTGAACCTGGAGTTTTGTTTTTTGCCATTTACGTTCAGCCTTTCGGCATTCCCTTTTCTGTTGTTTTACAGACATAACATTTCTCCATCGTGCTTTTTGCTTACCAGAGATTTTCACCTTAACTGGTGCAATGTCATCAATGGCATTCCTAGTTTGACAATTAAAATTTTCAACAAGGTCATTAATACAATGCACAGTGGGCATTTGTGACATAGATATGGCGTTCATAAAAGCTGCAGCAGTATTATCATTGATGTAGCGTTTTTTTAACAATTTTTGGCCTAGCTTGTAGTTCCAGATTTATAGACACATCAAAGAAAACACAGAAGTGATCAGATATGGCAACATCAATAGTAGCAGTTTTAGTTATATTGAGACCCCTAGTGATAATCAAGTCCAAGGTATGCCTCCGATTGTGGGTGGGCCCCGACACATGCTGAGACAGACCAAAAGCCTCTAGCATGCTAGTCAGCTCTCTAGCATGGTTATCATTTGGATTATCAACGTGAATATTGAAGTCACCCGATATAGCCAGACAATCAAAATCTGTGGAGATTTTGGACAGGAGTTTACCAAATTCGTCAAAGAAATTGTTGGACTGTTTAGGTGGTCTATATACAATCAGAAATAAAACTTGAAGAGTACATTTCAAAGTAAAAGTAAGGTATTCAAAAGATGTAAAATCCCCAAATGACACCTGTTTGCACTGAAACACATCAGAGAACAGAGCTACAACACCTCCCCCTCTCCTGTCAGCTCTAAAAACATCTAAAAAATTAAAATTGGGGGGTGCAGATTCAATAAGAATAGCCATTCTGCCATTTTTGTCTAACCAGGTTTCAGTTAAAAACATAAAATCAACTTTATAAGTATTAATTAGGTCATTGATCAAAAGAGACTTGTTAGCCAGAGACCTAACATTAAGCAAGCCAAGCTTTATGGTTTTTTGGGCTAATTTTAGATTATTGGTTACAGGCCCTGAGGCAGGATGTCTGCAATTGTCAAGTTGTTTCACACTTATCAAATTTGATAAGTTTGCAGCATGGAGAGGGTACGTCTTGTTTATTCTACTGCTAGTCAAAACAGGAATGGGGAAAGTTACAGGCACTGACGTAAAAACTCTTGGTGGTGGTTGTGATAGATAGATAGATAGATAGATAGATAGAGTACTTTATTTATCCCCGAAGGGAAATTCCAGTGTTGCAGCAGCAATTTACATAAATGACAAAAAACACACATAACTTATAAAAACACACAGAATGACGTAGGTAAAAGTCAGAACACGGAATTACAAATATATATATATACATATATATATATATATATATACATATATATATATATATATACAAAAGCTACGATAGCTATAACTACTATTATATATGTGGGGGAGGAGGAGTAGGAGGAAATCCCTCACCTGGGCCTTTCACTCCTGCTTTAGAATATTTAACTGCAAGACATATTATATTATATTCTTATTAATGTACACTTTAAATACAAAATGTGCATTGTGCATTCAGAGGAGGAGTCTCCTCTCCCGGCACAGAGGGGAGTCATTGTAGATGACTATTGCGGTGGGCAGGAATGACCTCCTGTAACGGTCCTTGTTGCAGCGGAGCTGAAGGAGCCTCTGACTGAAGACACTCTGTTGTCTGACCAGTAGGTTGTGTAGGGGGTGTGTCGTGTTGTCCATTATGTTGAGCAGCTTGTGCAACATCCTTCTCTCCACAACCAACTCTTGGGGCTCCAGAGTAGTCCCCAGCACAGAGCCAGCCCTCTTTATCAGTTTGTTCAGTTTCTTAGAGTCGCTGGCTCTGATGCTGCTGCCCCAACAGATGGCTGCAAAGAAAATTGCCACAACAGACTGGTAGAAGATATGCAACATCTTGCTGCACACATTGAAGGACCTAAGCTTCCTCAAGAAGTAGAGTCTGCTCTGTCCCTTCCTGTAGACAGCCTCAGCGTTACGTTTCCAGTCCAGTCTGTTGTCCAGGTGAATGCCCAGGTATCTGCAGTCCTCCACCACCTCCACCTCTTCTCCCATGATGGAAATAGTGTTCAGCTTAGTCCTGGTCCTCCTAAAATCCACAACCATCTCCCTCATCTTGGTCACATTTAAGAGGAGGTGGTTGTTCCCACACCATGCCACAAAGCGGTCCACCAGTTCCCTGTACTCAGTCTCCTGTCCACCACTGACCCACCCCACAACTGCAGAGTCATCTGAAAATTTCTGAAGATGACAGGACTTCGAGTTGTATTGGAAGTCTGAGGTATACAGGGTGAAGAGGAAAGGTGAGAGTACAGTCCCCTGCGGTGCTCCTGTGCTGCTAACCACCTGCTCAGACACGCATCCCCTCAGCCGCACAGACTGTGGTCTGTCTGTCAGGTAGTCAATAATCCAGGAGGTTGTGGAGGCGTCCACCTGCATCTTTTGGAGCTTCTCACGCAGCAGTGTAGGCTGGATCGTGTTAAAGGCGCTGGAGAAATCGAAGAACATGATCCTCACAGTGCTGCTTGCTTTGTTCAGGTGAGAGTGGGCTCGCTGAAGCAGGTAGATGATGGCGTCTTCAACTCCAACCTCGGGGCGGTAGGCAAACTGCAGTGGGTCCAGAGAGGTGCTCACCCGAGGTCTGAGATAGGTCAATATCAGTCTCTCCAGGACTTTCATGATGTGTGATGTTAGGGCAACCAGTCTATAGTCATTGAGGGTAGATGGAGAAGACTTCTTAGGTACCGGAACAAGGCAGGATGTCTTCCACAGCAGTGGAACCTTCTCCTGGCTCAGGCTAAGGTTAAAGAGGTGCTGTAGAATCCCACATAGCAGGTCCGCGCAGGCCTTCAGGACCCTGGGGCTGATACCATCTGGACCTACAGCCTTGTTCTGGCGTTCTGGCGGGCGTTTCCACACATGCCCGCCTGCCTGTCAGACAGCTTGATATGGGAAATTATCAAGCATGATATGGGAAATTTCATGAGTACCAGCTACATTGTAGCAGGGATCCCAAGGCCATCAGTTGTTTGCTTCTCCGGTGTTGATATCAGCAACGCTGGTGTGACACAGTGTGCTTGGCGCCTCCAGGATGGATGAAGGTCGAGGGGGGCAGGGAGGGGGAGGACGTCTGGGAGTTGAAGAGGGGGGGCATGAGCGAGGAGGGCCACTGATAAAGGATTGAATCTCTAGATTGCCAAGTCTGTTAAAAAGTTCAATGAAATCCAGCTAACCCTGGTCAGCTTCCTACAGACTTCCAGTAGACTCTACTAATGGTCTCCTCCCCACCATGATGACAGTTTGAACCAAATCAATGTATATGATTGGGAATCCCTCTTCCAAAGTGGAGGCATCTCCAAGTATTAATAATCATGGGCAGTAGGGAATCTGACATGATAATCTCTATAGGTTTATGAACAGGGAGCCAAAAAAGGGAGCATTTGATTTTTTATTAGATAAGGTGTGTTGCAATAAGACAATGTAAACCTCAATTCGTCTACTATTACTAATATACTACTAACAGACCATACATTACAGTAAAAACAAACAAACAAACAGTAATTTGTTTCTCATCCGGCCTGACATCCTTTCAGGTTTTAATCGCACTCTGTACTGACATTTATTATAGAAACTTGGCTTTTAATGCACTTCCTGTGCAGCCTAGCAGCTTCCCCTTCTACACGTTTCATTATCTTAGCTGGCATGGCCCTCCGTACTTGCCGTAACCCTTTAGTGCACTACGCATGCGCAAACCACTACCACCACATTACATTCCCCGCCTAAGCTCCTTTGCGAGCAAACAGCAAGGCGTCACTGGATTTACCCACTTTACATGGTCGTTGAATAAAGATACATGCATTTTGTCGCTAACCATTACGAGGAGTGACGAGAGTTGACCGAGAAACTGCATTAAACTCCCGTGAGTATTACATGTCTTCGGCTAACTAGCTTGTACCTGGTTCTTTGTTGTTTGAATGGAGGCCCCCTTCATGGCAGCTCAATTTGTCACCAGCAGCAATGCAATCGTCTCACAGTCATCTAGCTCTGTGGCTACCTGTGAAATCAGTAAACTAATTTAGCTCTAGCGTTTACACCCTGTGTTTTTCGGCTATAACACAAAAGTGTAAAGATAAATCTCTCCAGCAAAATGTCAGTGGCTTTCTCACGTTTTAACTTTTCAACAATGAAGGGTTTCAATTTCGCCCTTTGTTTGATTTTATTTTTTCTTTGCACGTTTTTATCCGTAAATACGAAACAACATAGTTTAAGGGAATACAGTACATCTCAGCTTTATGATATTGCTTTTTGTTATTATGTCTTTTATGGGGCAAGGTTCACCTTTTCGAGAATATGTTTAAAGTTAGACCTTATTAAGGAGAATGCAGCCAGGCACTTCATAACGTTTCATTTCTGTTTTATAACGTAGAAATAATTGTGTCGTTTGCCAATTGATTTACAGCATTTTAATTATTTTCCACTATTGGGATAGCTCTGAATTGACCCCTCTCTATATTAAATACAACCTTATGACCAGAAAAAATGTATAAGGAACAGCTGGTAATCCCTGTTTAATTATTAATTATTAATGCCATTGAAATCTGGGTGTAATACAAATTGATAAATTCACAGAAAAATAACGTCCACTATATGTTTGAATTGCCCGTTTTAAAAAATCAAAATAGAAAAAAATAGGCCTATGTAAAATCTCAAGTATTATGCTGTTATATAATATCAGCAGCTGTGCTCCAGAATATCGAATGAATAATAAATGAAAAACTGTACTTGTTTATACACTCCTAATAGATATTAAATTATTCAATAATTGCTGCAAATGGTTGAAACCAGACTGACAATCACAAATCATTGTATTTAGTCGTAGCTTTTATCATAATGAAAAAAAAATATTGCAAACATTATACATAAGTATAACACATATTTAGCATAATTATTTGCTAAATGTATATGCTGCCAAATTTCTTTACGTTAAGATATAAAGAAGGATAAGAATGAGTCAGCTGTCATTGTCGTGTGACATCGTGGTCTTAGTTATTACCTCAGTATTTCCACAAAATGTGACATGGACAGGTGAAGGACCTATACTTAATTGCAGCATCATAAATAGGGCATCTTTAGAAACTCTTGGCATTCAAAGAACCCATCTGCATTAATGTAACGACTCCTTGGTTAGCAACTGTTTGAGTTAGCCTTTGAGTTGAGTCCATAAAGAATACATATATGTATATCCTATATAATGTTACCTATAAATGATTTTATTTTGAATTTTCATTCACGAACAGGTTCTTTCTGATTCAGGGTGGTGTACAACAGACACCCAGTTCCTAACCATGGCAACAGAAGATAAGAAACCAGAGACGGATACAAAACCTCCGATTATATCGTCAGCATCTTCCAGTCAAAGCAAGGTATGGAGTTCTTGAACCTCTGTAGTGTTTCCTGCAGTTTCCTCTTCTCCATCGTGACGGCAAGCAACACCTCACCATGCTGCTGTCTGATGGTTGACTAAAGCTAGCCAAGTGCAAGCTCTGGTACCACTATTATTGTAGCAATAAGCAGGACACAGCAATGCAAAAATGTGATTGGCTGCTGATGAGCGATGCTGCCCAAAAGGTGCCAACTTGGGTGGAAAATTTGCTTCTGCCAACTTCCTCCAAATACCTCTGGTAATAGAGAATTAATTGACTTCCAGCATGAGTTTGAGGAGTTGCTGGCGTTGTATATGCACTATTACATAACATAACATATCCATACTGTATCAGGAGTGCACACATTTTTAGCATGTGTGACCTTAAATGGGGATCAATCATGGGGATACAGAGTCTGGTTTCTGTTGTGTACTTGCTACTCAAGTGGCACTGTTAATGTATCGGCTCAGTAAATCTATTTGTGGGAAACACTTAAATGAAAGCCAACGATTTTTGATAATATTTGATGATTACATGGCTACCCGTTCTTTGCAAATTAGATTGACAGTTTGTAAATGCAGTGTTTTGTTTTGTTTTCTTTCCAGTCGGCACCAGCCAAGCCTAACTACAGCCTGAAATTCACATTAGCGGGCCACACCAAAGCTGTCTCCTCAGTCAAATTCAGCCCCAGTGGAGAATGGCTCGCCAGCTCATGTGAGTTCCCCTTTCACTATAGCCAATTTCCTTAAAAATGGCATATTAGCATTTTTTGCATTTTTCATTCAGATGCTACTGAGCTTAGGCTAACTAGTGAGGAAAAGCTGAATTGGGCCAAAATTGTAATATTGTTGTGTAATGCCACAACTAGGAATTATCTGTTAACTATTGTGAACCTATATTTATCAGCAAAACTATTCATTGATGTGTTTAATGAAGACCAGTAAATGTTTGTGTTGCCCACAGAAGGCTTTATGCATCAGTAGTAGTAACTGACATTGTTCCTACATAACACTTAATGCATTTTTATTTTGGAATGAATGCCTTGACCACTGATGAACATGGATACCTTTGAGTTTGTTAATAACACCGTGCTAAAATTGTGTCATTACAGCTGCTGATAAACTCATCAAAATCTGGGGAGCATATGACGGAAAGTTTGAGAAAACCATATGTGGACACAAACTTGTGAGTTTCAACTGATTGATTCTTATCTTTACTACAACCTGTGTTTTTTATTTGTTTTTGTTTTGTTTTTTGTAATACATTCTTTAAAGGTTGAACAGTACATGTCAAAAATAATGTGTTTTCTCATAGTGACTAGTTTTTGGTATCCTAGATGTAGGCTAGATGAACCCAAAACAGCTTTCGAAAATGATCAATAAAAGTAACAATAGCCTATTCTGTCCTAACTAAATTGTGTCAAGACCCAACATTTCAGACAGGTTTATTTTCAGTGCGCAATAACTTAAAATCAAAAAGGCAGCAGTCTGAATTATTGGCATTTTGTACTGCAAAGCCATTTAAAATCCTCATAAATTGTTCAGTAAATTTAACTGAAATTTTATATAACTGCTTCAAATGTGACACATCTAGGTTCCTAGACTCATAGTATATCTCTTTGGAATAGTCTATGAAAGCCAAAGCTGCATTGTCTTTACTGTATTTTTTTTCTTGTACCAATAGTGCTACTATTACTCTCTCTGGTGTACTATAGTTGACATAGTTAACTAATGAAATACCAAAGTATTAACAGTTGAAGATTGTATATTGTGTGAATCCATAACTGCAGTACCACGTTGTAGCGAGATAAATATGGTACATCATAAGAAAATCTTATGTGATTTTAGGCACAATGAAAGAATGGCAAAATTTGCTCTCTTTAGGTCTCAATGCCTTGATATTTCAGAAGTAAAATGTAGTCCATGGTACACAAGAGTAAAGATTGGCCAAACATACATGAGAAGCCAAATTAGATTAATTCAAAAGCAAGAAGCAGCAGAAAGGCTTATCAGAGGATTTCAAAAGGCTGAACCACAAATTTCTTTGACTATTTGGATACATATTTAAAGCAGATAAATTTAAGTGGCACCAGGCAACTTTGCCTATTGGCAGCTCCAAATGGCAGCGACAGGTGACTGTTTGAAAAATTTGAACTTCAATACCCCAAAATCCTGTAATGTGATGTCAGTAAACTGCACACAGCACGCTCATGTTTATCAACTTGGCCAGTCGGTCTATAAGACAGATCTACAAGACAGTTTGTATCCATACCTGACACCAGAATTTCATATAGGCAAAATGGGAGAATCTACAGCGTCTTGGTTAGTCACACTGAAACGAAAAATTTCCTCTTTTTTTTTTGCCTTTTTAGCTCATTCTTACTGTCATACCATACACACATTTGACAATTTATACCCCAAAAAATGGAAAAAATGTTATTTTATTGTATTTTTTATATCAACTTCTCATTACTTTTACTATCTGGGAAACGATCCCGCCCCTCCGTATCAAATAAAACTTCCTTTCTCTCCCTAACTGACTCCCATTAGTTTACACTTTTAAATGATCCTGTGTTATGGCCCACCCCAACATCCTGTTTCAGCAGGAAATACATCACATTAAGAAAGCAAGATTATCTCAAAATGCAGTTTCAGTGTGACTTTAAGGGGTTTTTGGAACGCTCTTCTCTGTTGCAGCACCACTGCGATTTAGACTGATAACACACAAGTATTTTTACAAGAAATCTTGCCAAGGGCCGCTTCAAATGTAAATGAAATTTGATATGTAACAAATGTAGGACCTTCTTTAGCTGTGCAACAAAGGATGCCATTGTGACAACCGTCTTTTTTTAGATTAAAGTTGTAATTTTATTCTACATTGGAGCTATTCAGCAATTGTAAAACAAGAAAGTCCTTCTGAATGACGGTTATATTTTCTTAAAAATACCAATCAGTGACAAAAGGACCTCACATTCACTGCAGTGGGACAGTGCGAGACATACAATTGACAGTAGGCTATACTAGATACAGTATATCTCTAATTAGTTTTGTACCCCTTAAAACAAATTAGTGATGGATCAATAGCATTTCTGTCATCAACCAATTATTTAATGGTTTACTCCCAGGGATGTGACGTTTTCTTTTTTTTTATTTCCCCAGATTTTTAGTTTTAGTTTTTTTCTTTCCTTTTGGATACAAGACACAATTTCACTCTTTGCTCTTCTTACATTGACTCTGTCCTTGTTGTGTTGTCCTGATCAGAGCTCTGAGTACTGCGTCACTAATTATTCACCATTGATTTTCAGGGCATATCTGACGTGGCCTGGTCCTCTGACTCCAACCTCCTGGTGTCTGCATCAGATGACAAAACCCTAAAGATCTGGGATGTCAGCTCGGTAGGAGAACAAGGGATTGGCTGGCAGAGATGAGATAAAATTATAGTAGTCTCAGTTTTGTCTCACAGCAAGAGTCTCCTGGCCTATGCCACCCATATTTAAAGCGGAGACACCCATCATTTCTGGAGACTTTGTGAATGGTTGATGTAAATGCTAAACCTTGTTTCTGTTGTCATGCATTGAATATCTGACTGAATTATTATTATATAAGGGATGACTTACTAATTTGCTGACAGTACTTTCAGGGCCCACTAGAGGGCATCATAGCACTGTCCAACTAACTTAAAATTTGCATTACTAAAAGTTAAGGGTTGAGTGTGAAATAGCTGAGGATAATACTGGTTATACATTGAGTGAGGTATAATGTATATGTATATAATAATGTATATATATATATTTTTTTAATAATGTTGCCATAGTGCCCTCACAGCAAGCATGTTAACTTTAGGCTCGCTTTTCTTGAATACAGGGAAAATGCTTAAAAACTCTAAAAGGTCACAGCAACTACGTCTTCTGCTGCAACTTCAACCCCCAGTCCAATCTCATCGTGTCAGGATCGGTGAGTAAAACAACCACTGGCAACAGCCAAACCTCAGATGTAAAACTTATGTTGTTATTCTTAGATGTCAGTCCATTGTTAAGCCTCTCACTTTCAGCACTATATTATGTCCACATGTGTTTTTTCCAATATTAAAAAGTGGATAATATGGTTGTTTTGTGCTTCTAGTTTGATGAGAGTGTACGGATATGGGATGTCAAGACTGGGAAATGTTTGAAAACATTGCCAGCCCACTCTGACCCTGTCTCCGCTGTAAGTATTTTCTCTTTTAAGAAACATTTGAAATTTAAATTAAACTTCAAGGCCAGGATTAATGTTCTCCCACCATTCCAGTGGCATCTCACTAGGACATGATACCAATAATGTGATGATCTTGTTTCGGCTTACAGGTTCATTTCAACAGAGACGGCTCCCTGATTGTGTCCAGTAGCTATGACGGCCTATGGTGAGAAAATATTTCATCCCCCTTTTTTTTTTTTATATCAACTTGACAGCAGTCAGCACAATTTTATGCGCCTTCAGCAATAGCTGTGCAACACATAGTGAAAAAAAAAGTCAAGCTGTCTCCTCATTGGCAGATTATTTTACACATTTTAAGAAAAGTAAAAAGTAAGACTGAATATAAGATTACATGACTTGTTGAAATGAATATTTTTTGTGTTGTAAAATAGGAGGCAAAATCAGTGCAAACTTTTAAGTCACTTTTCACTTCAAAATATGTTTACACATAGGCTTTTATGTCATTTGTTTGTATTGGTGTTATATGCAGAGATGTCAACTACTATGCTTTTGGTGTAGTTTCTACGATGTTCTGTACCGGTTGCGTTACTATGATTAATTTCTATACTTTTTATGGTTGAGATTTTTTAAGTGTAAATGCAGATTGGGTCTTCTGTTGAATATGGTATCTATGATACTATTCATGCAGAAAAGAGTCCCAGTCATTGGAGATGGTGGCTGCATTCCAGAGAGCTGAAGATGTCAAAAGCAACCAAACAATTATTTTAAAATACACCTTTCCCAGAAATAGTTAAGTCTAAAGTATCGGAAAGTCATGCATTCTGTACTATAAGTAGAGTGGA
Source organism: Centroberyx gerrardi (assembly GCF_048128805.1). Classification (NCBI taxonomy): domain Eukaryota; kingdom Metazoa; phylum Chordata; class Actinopteri; order Beryciformes; family Berycidae; genus Centroberyx; species Centroberyx gerrardi. The sequence goes on along the minus strand of NC_135998.1, from coordinate 8,532,678 downwards.
TTTTTCCATTTGGCGTGCACGCTTATTTGAATGTTAAAAATGTGAAGCACCGAGACACTTTGAAGAATAGAGGGCAGAGCATTTCTAGTAAAACATCTTGCAAAGAATTCTGTTACAATAGCAGAATGCTCATTTTCCTGCCCATTTCAATCATCGGCCACTTGTCAAATCTCGCAAAATCCATGTTTCCCGACAACAAAATTGCTGATAATGTTCAGGACAAATGAAGACGACATAAGTCATCAAATGCATAGCTCTCCACAGAATCGGCCAGAATGTTCCTCTTTTGTTCAGCCAATCCTGGACGGAGGCGCTGTGGCACTGTCCACATTGTTTTAATTTTTTTTCTTTTGTAGGCACATGCGCGTGACTCAATGCATTGGGTGATTTTGCCTAAAACTGTGGAAATATAAAGAATCCGGACAACTAAAGTAGTAGTTTATAAGCTTGTAAGTTGAAGAAGAAGTTTTAAGTATATAATTTCAAGAAAGGGTGTGACTGAAGACTCGCTAAGGCAGTGTGTTTGTTAAATAACGCCAGAAGGAACAAACAAATCAATCATGCCCCTAAAGGCCAGAGACAAAGACCAACAGAGACAAGGAGAATAATGAACAGTTAAATGATATCCAGAGAAACATGGAGAAAACGCTGAAATCTGTAGAATCTAAAGTGAAATCAGTTGAAACTGAAGTGGAATCGCTTGATACTAAAATGGAGACAGTCGCTTCCGATGTGCACAACCAGGGAGTGCGCATTGACGTATGAGAAATGAGAATCAGGTGGTGCACAACCTTGCGTGCAACTCCATTGTGCTCAAGTCGTTTTGGCTGAAGTTGCATCATTTTGACCGCACACACTCGGCCATGTGCATTTTTGCATGAAACAAGAACCAGCCTTAAGATCGATCTATCTACCATTCCTTTATAAATCCGCACACCATGCTCCATCCCTTGTTCTTGGATGCCGACATTAGCCAAATTTGTCAAACATGAAGTAGGCTATTGAGAGAGAGACTTCCTTGTTTTCAGTTGACTACAAGACTAGAAGCAGAAAGATTATGAGCATTTATTTATTGACTCACAAACACGCTCATACTAGAATGAATGCAAACAGGTGGGAATCATGACAGCTGGGGTCAGATCTGACTGTTTCAGTGGTGCCGGAGCTCAGTTTGAGGCTGCTGTTGACTACAACCTTGCAGAATTGCCCATCTCTGACAAAATACTAAAGCATGCCCAAACTGCAAATATCAAAATGCGAGATGGATTTTGGAGCCATTCGTTTCTTCCACAAAAAACTCGAAGCCTCTGGACCAACTTGAGAGAGTTCAACAGGTACTTGGTCGACACTTTACCTGAGGCTGTGTTGGCACAAGAAAGAGCTGACTGACACATGTTGGCACTTGATGTCACAGCTGAAGATTCCAGGAACTGAGGTCTACAAATACAAGCTGCTGTCAAAAGTCATGATTTAAATTCCCATCATTCCACACTGCAATGCTGAAGCAGAAAGAATCTTTTCTTTCTGTTGTGATAAGAATCAGACTGACATCAGATCAAATCTCTCTGTGCCAACTCTTGAGTTTCTCCTTGTAGAAAAAAAATGGCATGTGCAGTGCAAACAAATCATGCTACAACATGGAGTTCTCCAGTGGGCTTCTTGAAAGGCTTTGATGAAAACACACTGAGCATTTGTATTAAATGCCCATTCAGTACATGGCTCCCCCATTTTTTCTTTTGATACAATAACTGACAGTATGTGACAGCAAAACATGAGTTCATATGGACTGATACAAGAGCTGGCAGTAGTCACAACTATAAGTGAGTGTAAATAGACTGATAGTATGGACAGTGTGACAGGTTTTCCATGTATTGAGAGACTGTAACTGGTTTTACATTTGTAATGTTTGTAATTGGGGTGTTACAGATGAAAGATGGTTATGTGCAAGTCACACTCTCAGAGGTTATATGTGAAATACGTAAATTTTACTATTGATATGAATGACTTATAGCTAAAGAAGGTAGTATGTCATTTGTATGATAAAATATTCCTGTCCAGTTCATTCAGGAGGATTTTATATTGAATTTATGCACAAAACCGTGTCTCCTAGTAAAGCAGACCAAAATAAGATGAATCCATGTTCTGTTATTCTAATAGGATCTAGTGTTCCTATCTGCATTCAGGTGTCTAATGGTTTAAAGGGCATTAGTCTCTGCGTCATCATGCCGTGTCACGATGCCACGGTGAAAACTACACTTTATAATGGCAAACAGCACTGTTTGAGACCTGAGGTTGGCATCTCTGCTTATGTAACCCTGTTTTCAATTCACAGCTGGCATTTCTGTTTATCTTTATGGCTTTTATGTATTGTTTTTGTTTTGTAAAGCACTTAATAGCAGTGTTTTGGAAACTATTAATTAAATTGTGTTTCTGTTTTTGTTTTTTTTACATTCACAGCCGAATCTGGGACACGGCATCAGGGCAGTGCTTAAAAACACTCATAGGTAAGCTTGTCCAGCTAGCTGTTTATGCATGTACTCTGCCTTCACAAAGTATTCAACCCTCTTGACTTTTTCCGCATTTTGTGCAGTCTGAATTCAAAACAGATTAAATTTAGTTTTTTTTTGTACAGCAATGCAAAACGAATACCTCATAACAACAAAGTGAAAACATTTTATTTCTAAATTTATTGGAAATTACATACATAAATCACATTTAAACAACCCTCTGAGTCAATACTTGGTAGAAGCACCTTTGGCAGCGTTTACAGCTTTGGGTCTTCTTGGATACGTCTGTTTCAGCTTGGCAGTTCACATGAGGATTTTGGTATTTTTCTCCCATTGTTCTTTGCATATTTGCTTAAGCTTTGTCAGATTGGCTGGTGAGCGTCTGTACAGCTACCTTCAAGTCGTTCCACAGATTTTCAGTGGGATACAAGTCGAAGCTTTGGCCTAATCACTCAAGGACTTTCACATTCTTGTTCTGAAATCACTCCGGTATTGATTTGGTTGTATCCCTTAGGGGCTTTGTCCTGTTGGAACATAAATCCTCACACCAGTCTCAGGTCTTTGGACTTTACTCTGAAGCAGGTTCTCCTCATGAATCTCCTTGTATTTGGCTTTATTCATTTATTGATTCTTTCCCCTCTATCCCTCCCAATCCCTGCCTCTGAAAAACACACACAGCATGATGCTGCCACCACTGTTCTTTACTTTAGGGATGGTGTTACATGGTGATGGACTGTGTCTGGTTTCTGCCAGATATATCACTTTGCATGACAGCTGAAAAGTTCGATTTTTTTTCTCATCAAACAACAGTCTTTTGCCTGGTGCCATCAGTCTTTCACATGGCTTTTTGCAAACTCCAGCCATGGTGTCATGTTATTTTTATGTTTTTAAAGAGTATCTTTTTCCTTCTGGCCGCTCTGCCATCCAGCCCAGATTTGTGAAGTGCTTCGCAGCCAAGGAACTCTGTAGTTCTGTCAGATTGGTCCTTAGACCTTCTCGCCCAATTGCTCAGTTTGGTCGGATGATCAGGTCTAGGAAGGGTCTGGGAACTTCCATATTTTTTCCATTTCCTAATGATGGAGCCTAGGTAAAAATCAGTAGACTCCCACACACTGTCTTCACTTACAAGAATTTAATAAATGACACAACGTTTCGGTCAAGCGACCTTCGTCAGGTATCAGGTATCTAATGATGGAGCCTGCCACTGGCGTCGTGCCCATGCCATGTACTCATGCCATGAGTTTGACATTTCATTACTATTAATGTATGATATTTAGTTATTATGATTTCAAATGATAGGAATCAAAAATCGTTCGGAAATTGTGTCCTATATCATACCTCTGCAAACCATCCTCCCCCCTTTTCCTGTGTAGTTTGTTTCTGCCAAGCACCAACAAAGATATTTTAAAAAGTCAAGATCGCGTCTGTGCAGGAAAGTCCCTGTAAATGTGATCTGAATCCTCCATTTGACTATTCTAGACAACAGTGATGTGCATGATGCACCTGCAGTGACTCATCAGTGTGAGGCAAGACTTAAGATCTGAAAGATGATATTGTAATGAGGAGTAACAAATGTAAAATTTAGCCTAAGTGGTGGAGGCAAGTATAGCCTAGTGTAGTACTCAAATAATTAGTGGCAACACAATAAATAGAAAAAAGAAAAAAAAATGCAAAAACAAATATGGTAGAGATTCCACATGATGCAACGAAGCCTCAGAGTGATATAGAGGAAGCCAGTCAGGAAGTAGACAGGAGCGTTCTGTGTCAGAGTTTCATATCGCCTGTCTTTTACTTTCCAGTCTAGATATAACTGTTCAGTGTGTAGTGTCCTGAAGATATTCAACCACCTTCACTTTGTTCATACTTTGATCTGCCTTAAAATTATTTTAAAATGCAATTATTTGCATTTATTGTTGTATAGTATAGTAATGGATACCATCAAAGTGAAAACAAAATTAGCGAAAATTAACATGAAGGTATAAAATTTAAATAATGGAAATATGTAGTATAAAAAGGTTTTCAGCCCCCAGCTTGATTGTCTCACTGGTAAATATTTGCTCAATGTGGCATACAGTATTTCACTCATACTTAGTCACTAGATTGTAATTAAATATCCAGCACACAGATGCTAAGGTAGGCAACAAAGCCCCCTACACCTGTGCCACTGATGCTGATGCTTTCTCTGTGACTAGGTGTAAACAGGCGAATGGTGAAAGGTGTAGAATTGATTAAAAACTATTCTAGGAATGTGTGAATTTACGCCTCCTCCAAAATGCCTCCTCACAGTTCTGTCTCTGAAATCTACAGACAGATAGTTTGTCCTCAGTCACGTTGTAGAGACGTCTCAAGGACATTGAGAGGAATTTGAAATGAGTTGGAATTTAATACTTATTAACTCGAAACATCTCAGCTTTTCAATTTTATTTTGTAAAAATTTTGAAATAAAAAATCCCTATTGACATTATTGGTTATTGTATGTAGACCAATGAGAAAAAAATCCTCATTTAATTAATTTTGAATTCAGGCTGTAACAGCAGGAAATGCAGGAAAAAGTCAATGGGTTCAAATACTTTCTGAAGACACTGTATGCAGCCACTGTACCAGGTAATTGGTTACTACAGTATTGGCCTCTAGCCATGTGCTAATTTCCTCCCTATCTTTCTGTGTTTATGCTAGATGATGATAATCCGCCTGTGTCATTTGTGAAGTTTTCTCCTAACGGCAAATATATCCTTGCTGCTACACTGGATAAGTGAGTATTGCCTGCAGTAGAATGAACTCATCGCTTCTCCCCTTTCTTCAAATGTTAGTCATTATGTTGTTCATCAGCTTCTTGTTATAGATGGTTTCACCAGCAGGGGGAAACATAACACTCTCTGATAATCTTTCCTCTTCTGTAGTTGTATATAAATGGAAACTGTGTACAGGGGCAGTCAAATGATTACTTTATTTTTTGTTGGTTTGATGTTTTTCAGTTGCAGTCCTGTAATTGTGTTTACTTTTATTTTTCAGCACTCTGAAGCTTTGGGACTACAGCAAAGGAAAAGTAAGCATGTTTGACAATAGTTGATGTGTAAATTCTATGTATTTTTTTTTTTAATATTTGATTTAAATTATATTTTCTGAAGCACAAAAATATTCGTCTTACATGTCGTTTGTATTCAGCCTAAGTTGAGTTGCATTGAGTGAAATTATCTCATCATGCTGACAGATTTTTCTTGTCATTTCCTTAAAAAAAGGGGAAAAAAAGAATAGAGAATACAGTATTAAAATGACTTGCTAAGGGTGACATTTTTCATTCGGTGTAATTTAGCCCTCTCAACTTTTCATTGTTCATTTTCCATTTCAGTGCTTGAAAACGTACACTGGCCATAAAAATGAGAAGTACTGCATATTTGCAAATTTCTCTGTCACAGGTGGAAAGGTAAGGAGCCTCGTCGCAGTAAGCATGAGTGTTAACAATTGATCTTTGATGTAACATACAGGATATCTATCATCTTATTTCTAATTCTTTGGGGGTAAGACATTTTTATAAACCCCATGGCATTTCTTTGTCTCACTTGCACAGTTTGTTTCTTTTGTTTTATCGTTTTTTTATTTTTTTTATCATTTGTATGTGCAACTAAATTTAACCCAAACCTGAAGATAGTAACAACAGCCTACTCTCTTCCAGTGGATTGTGTCTGGCTCAGAAGACAACATGGTTTATATCTGGAACCTGCAGACCAAGGAGATTGTGCAGAAGCTCCAGGGCCATACAGGTACAGGAGAGAGCACATATTGCTAAGCAACACTAACTTGCATTCTGAAATGTTGTGGCTTCAATGAGACCGGAACAGTTGTTAGAGTTATTTGTATTTCATTTTGTTTATGGGTCTGTTGTCCCAAAACGTTAGCTGGTTAGTTAGCACCATTCTAAGTTGCCTAAATATTATAGAAGTCACCTTGTGGCTGGAAGGTCACTAGTGCAAGTACATTATGGTTTATAATGCATTATAAATCTGGTGTGATTTAGGAGATTATTAGCCATGTTTTCACCATAGTATGTTTTCAGTTGCACTCAACATCAATACTTTTTCACAAGATTTTTAAGCTTACATTTTGGATTCTAATCTTATTTTTGGTAAAACAGTGGCAATGTGGTCAGTTAATTACATTTGCTTATAATGTAGTTTCACAAGTGATAATATTTTGAAGTATGGCCGCTCCACTTGTTTCACGATCCCCACTGGAATATTGTTTCACTTGCTTTTTGAAGAACGAGGTTTTGAGACTGAATATAATGTATATAATGATTATAATGTTTGCATGATGCTTCACTATGCATCTTGAACAACACTTAACACACATTACATGGCTTTGGAGTTAAAATGGACACAAAGCTTGATTGTTTTTATTATTATGCCAGTATGCAGAAACTTTCATCTGCAATGCTTTAGCAGTGATGTTTCACTGTTCCTTCTCCTCTGGTCTCTTCAGATGTAGTTATCTCTACCGCCTGCCACCCAACAGAGAACATCATTGCATCTGCGGCATTAGAAAACGACAAAACCATCAAACTGTGGAGAAGCGACTGCTAAGGCCTTGGGATCTTTCGGGGCCGCTCTTATTTTGTTTTATATTCATTTTTCTACGTTTTTGTTGTAAGAAAAGAGGACTTTTTTTGTAACAGAGAGCTCCTGCTGGACGCAGAAAGCTTTTAGGTAATGATCCTCAGCAGGGAGAACCAAATGAGTCGAGACCTTCGCCATCAGCCTCACCCTCAAACTGAGTCGGTTCTGCATTGGACTTGTGCCCCTCGTCACATCTGAAGGACTTCATCTATACCGTTCTTTAAATATGTGCTAGATTCTTTTGTCTCGTTAAGCAAATGGGTGACTTAGTCTAATTTCAAGTTCAATTATTCAAATGGTCGCCTTTTTGTCACATTTTCCAGCAGTGTTTATACTCGATCCCAGTGTCTCGGTGCTCCACTGTTTTGTGACACTGCAGTATTCCTGATGTCATGGCTCTGTACCAGCTCCCTTTATTTGGTCTTGTATGATTTATTTTAATGGGTATTTGGCCTTTGTATGATTTTCATGTTTTTACTAGGGCTGAACAATTTTGAAAAAATATCTAATTGCGATTATTTTGACTGATATTGCAATTGCGATATGATTTGCGATATTAGAGGGAATGATAATTTTTACATCATTATTCTCATTTTCATTGAAAAACGTATTAAAATGATTATGGTGTGATTTTTGCGGGGATCTGTACCAAACAAAGATGTTTTCTTAAGTCTGTAGAATATGATGTGTAGGCCAGGACATCTCTGCAGCACGACAATATTTCATTTAAAATGGTATTTTGACACACATTTCGCCTTTAACAAACATTGCGCCTCCTGCAATTTGAAAATTGCAGTAGGCCATATTGCAATTTTGATAAAATTTCGATTAATTGTTCAGCCCTAGTTTTTACCTTAATTTGCCAATGTATCTGTGCAGTATGTGGAAGTAAAATTACTTTTAAGGGGGTACAACATCAAGCTTTATAAACGAAAGGTACCTGAGGATCAGTCTTGTTATAGTAATTTTTTTGATATTATTTATTCCAGTTGTACCAGTATTACTGAGCTTTTTTTTCCAAGATTGAAGTCAGTGCTGTGTGCCATAACAACATTGCCTTGCTCTGAATCCACATGTGCTCCTCTCAACATATATAGTCTTATTTTGTGTAGTACAGTGTTGATTTGTAGGGTAACAACAGACAGATGACTCTAACAGGGATTTGACTGTAGTGTGAAGGTGGGAAAGGATATCAACAAAGTCAGAAACTGGTCAGGAAGATGGAACTGCTACCTGCCTGAGCAAAATATGATGGATTATGATTCAGAGGGCAGTTTACCAATAGGAAGCAGAATAAAATGCAGTTAATATGGTTATGAACGGAGTTATAATCTTACTGAAATATTGAATTCCGAGACCCTTTCTGTTCTCAAGTTGCTCCCAACTGTTGACTTGTAATAGTTCTGTTAAAACACCAGCTTACAATGTACCACAGTGACCAAATGCAATTATTTTGTTCTAGATTTTGTACATATGATTACATTGACATTGTGATTTGTTAGATGAAGAGTACTTTAGCTGTCTTTCTTTTTATGTTCTCTTCTGCCTGATTAGCTCGTAGCTCTGCACACAAAGCCGGCAGCCATCATTTAAAAAAAAAATCTACATTTAGTTAACCTGGATTTTGTGGAATATACTTTTGCATTTGACAGCTATAACCTGTGACTTGATAATAAACATTTTTGTAAGTTCTGTATTGTTAAGTCATAAATGAATGATTTTGAACCTGATAGTCGCTGAACCCCTTGGAGAGATCACAACTGAGACAGAATACATGAGGAAAAGTGTTGAAATGATTTCACCCCTTTACATGCACCTTTAACATTATAGAGAAATAAACGGCATCAATCGAGTTCACTTTAAGTTTTTTAATAACCTTTTTTTCTGTCCATGAAAGATAGAACATCAGAGAACAACCCACAAAGAACAGATGACGAAATTCCATCTCCTTAAAAATAGACAAAAATATAATGAAAGAGGACATTCCCATCTGCTAGCGACAGGTTGAAAAGGGCAAAGTAAATGCGACACAGTTACCAGAGTGCCGACCGCTCGTCTCAGCCTACCTTTTCAATCTGAAAAAAATATTTTTTTTCTTGCCTTTTCAAATCAACATTTCCACAATGTATACAACAGCCCACAGAAGAAAAGGGGGGAAAGAACAGAGTACATAAGCAAGGGATAAAATTACCTTTGTACAAAAATAGATCTTTTTCCAAGTGTTTTTTTTTTTTTTTTCTTGAACATTTTTACTGTCTCTATGCAACAAAGAAAGCAGTGATTGTGTCACAAGCTCAGCTTTTCCTGATTACATTTTTGAACATACAATAGCCAAGCAACACACATTTTGGAGGGCTTAAAGTCTGTTAACCTTTTTTTTCTTTTTCTTTTTGCTACTTTTGGATGTCCCATAAACTGCTGAGAGCTGGTTCTTTTGAGTTTAGAGCTGCTGCAATTCTGCTGGTTGATTGAGATTGAGCTTGTATAAAGTCAAGGTCGAATGCAAAAATCCTCTGACGATATTTTTTGAAAAACACCATAAAACTCTGAGTTGAGTAACACCAAGAAGTCTCACCTGGTGCGGAACAGTTTGGTCTGAAAGACTTGTCTCCCTCTTGCGATATTGACTGGAAATACTCAAGGAACAGATTTATAGATATATATTTATAAATATATACACATATACATATAAACAAAATATAGCTTTATGTTATAAAGCATTTATGTAGGTAATCATTCTATCTAGGTGATCCTTTCATTATCTAGTCAAGAAGACCCTTCTCTGTCCATTCCTGCAGGAGAGTGAGCTTGCACAACATCCACTTATGGCTTAAGATACCTGGGGTCACCAATCACAGTAAACTGACAGAGCTCACTAAGAGGAGACATCAGACTCAAGAGAACAGGAGGATATTCATTTAAAAAGTTGTGTCGCCCTACTGGGGGAAACAAACGATAAATACCAGTATGAGAATATGTGTTTCTCTTCATTTCGAGACCAAAGTGGGCCATGCATGAAATCTGCAACATTCTTCTAAAACAAAATCGCTAAATCTAGCCTATCTGGTCTCTTATAGAAAAAAATTTGACAGTAAAATTATCTGGCAAGAATAAAATTTCCCTCTGCCATAGTGCTTAGGTTGAAAACATTTATGAGCAAATTAAAATTTCCTTTTTTTTTTTGTTATTTGTTTTACAGACAGACAAGTATCATTTTTCCAGAATATAAATACTGTAAACAGCTCAAGCTGGCAGTCAATACTGTCACCTGGATAGTTCATAATAACACAGGCCACCTCACTGAAATAAATGAGTTGTACAAAGAACAAGCCAATAGATCGTACTGAGGTTATTGCTACTTTTTCAGTCTCAACAAGCACAAACACTGAGGTTTTGTCTCACCAAAAGGAATATCAACATTGATGATAACGCTGTGGAAAAAGTGCCATCTTTTGTCTGATTAAATACTTGTATAAAATTCAAGTAATGTTGCAGTGCTGCATCTCTTCCACTAGGGGGAAGTCACAGCTCTTCCATAGCCGCCGTGTCCCTCACTCTCTCTGGTCCAAACTCCTCTGTCTCAAAGTAAATGTTGTAATCCTGCCTGAAGTCTATCTAACCCTCTCAACACAGTCGTCCAAACCTGGTCCTCGCTTTTTCTTCCAATGAGAAGAAAACATAGTTATCTGAGGATCAGTGTCACAGAGATGGATCAACATAGTCTTACTTTATTTTTCCCAATGGAGATCTCCAGTGAAACAGATATCTCCAGCGAAGTCAATGCATGTCTGTGAAACGGTCCCCAAAACTTAGTGAACAATATCATTTTTTGACACATGGTATCATTGTTGCCTTGGTAGGAGTTAATACCTCAGACTGTTAATTGGCATTTATTTTCATCACTGGTGATTCACCACTGTCATAGGTGCTGCGTGCATCAAAAACACCCACAAAGATCACGTTAGATGAAAATATCCTCTGAGGTGACAGATGTTTTTTTCTGAAATGTCGCTCCACTGTTCCATAACACACTCTCGAAAGAGGGAGAACAGCTATTTGACGCTTACTATTCCAGCTTCATTTCCAAGTAAGCCTATAATCCATCAAGCAAAAATGAATCAATAAAGAATGACTCAAATATCTGAATAATGGAAAAAATACTGAATAACTGTCTAAGGTATTTACTCCTGTCAAGGAATTATTACAGCGGACCCACATCTCAAAAACACTGGTTTTGTCCTTTAAACGTTATAATAGCAGACCAGTTTAAGCCATACCATTACTATCAAAATGCAACCGCTCTATGGACAATCTTTGGAAATGCGCACGATGCATAGTTTTGCAGCAGCTGCAGCATTAAAAGAAAAGGAAAAAAGCAGAATATGGGCATATAGCATATTTATACATAGCATGGAGATATTTAACATTTCAGTTTGACTTAAATGACACTTGGTTGTCCAGAGAAGTGCAGAGAGAGTTGAGTGTGTATCCCTCTGAGGAAGAACAGGCAAAATATTAGGGAGTTCCTGACCAGGCCTAGGCCAAAGTCCGCCCCAGAGGTACATCGTATCAGCTCTCTGTGAAGGAACCTGACTCCACTGTCATGAGGTTAAGTGCCAAGTAACAAACAAATAAACAAACAATGGCTCTGCTGCAACAACAAGCACTTCTCCCACGTATACGGCTCAAGCCCGGGGCTGAGGAAGTGTCGAGAACTGAAAGTCTGAGGGATGGAAACGGAGGTAAATTGCGCATTGCTGTTGTTTAAATGAAAAACGAAAATACCATCAATACTGTATACGGTTGTAACTTTCTGTACAGGTAGATATAAGGTGGTTCTAAAGCTAGGACCCACTGCATGGAGCAGAGGGATTACTGAGTGTGGAGGTGATAATGGTGTGCTGAAATTCACATGAAATGAGAAGTGGGGGAGGCTAGAGAGGGACGAAAGGAGCTCAGAGGCCGGCGAACGCGACAAAGATATGGCATCACTTCAAAAGCACTTTGCTCTGATCACACAACAGTTCCCCATGGCATCGCCTTGGATGAGATGAGACCATCCATTCACATTCCAGCCATCCAGGTTTCATAATTTGTTGTGATCGCCTAGAAGTTTGTGACGAAGGCCAAATGTTTGAAATAGAACAGTGAATTTTTTTTTCTGCACCTATCCAAAGCCTTTCAGAACATCGAGTGATGCTCGTGTAGCGTAAAGCTGGTGCAAGGCTGACGCAACAACAGTCCAAAACATAGCGTCTTTGTGCCCAAGGCTGCTTTTCTCCGTGGGCAGAAAGAACTGCGCAGATTGTCCATATCAAGCTCTCCCAGCTCATCCCAACTCCGATCAATCAATACATTTACTGAAGGGCTGATTGCTGGACTAATGTAGTGTCCTTCCCCGGTGTTACACAGTGCTAATAGAGTAAGACATGGTTTCATTTGTTGGATTTGGGCAGAGACCTGAGTTGAGCACACTTGCAGTCTTGTTAGTCCCACCTCTGAGTCCTATTCCGAAAGCTTACACTTCAAATCAGCTAGTGCAGGACCTGACTTTGTCCTGGACCAGCTGAATCGGACAGGAACAGAGGAGTCCCCCCCCCCCCCCCCTCCATCCCTCCCCTAAGTTAAGTCCTGAAAGACAGAGGGCTCCGGTCCGAGTCTAGGGTCGGACCAGGCGGCCCGAGGCTCTTCGACAAGTCCAAGACACGATTGTCCCGATCACGACTCTGAGTGTCCAATTATGACATCACCACCATTTAGAATACACCTGCGGGTGTTTTAGACCTGATCATCTCCGCTTTGTTTGTCAAGATTAGAAAAAGCAAAAACCAAAACAATGGCTCAATACATCTCTTTTATCCTCAGTCCGTCCTCAATTCAGTCCACCGTTGTCACTCATTTTGTCTCATGAATTGTCATATATATATTTCTTATTTATATATTTTTACAAGGTATAAAACAGACCCATAGACATAATGAATTCTTTTGTTTTTTTTCTCGAAACACGTCAAAGGGAGCCGAGGAGAGAGGGGAGGGAGGGAGGGAGAGGCGCTCCTGGCCCCGCGCCTGGCGTTTCTCCGTCCAACGTTGTCACGTGTGTCTGTCTTGCTGGGGAGGGGGTTCAAAGGACCCCGCTCCCCTATAGCCAGGGCCGGTGGAGGATGTGGGAGGGGTGGCGGGACAGGAGGGGGGGAAGAGGGCTTAACCCTGTCCACCATTATGTCATTTGATGGGGCGCCTCTAGCATCTCCATGAGGAAGGTGTCGATGGGCGTGTCGCCGATGAGCTTGAAGAAGAACAAGTGCTCCAGACACTTCAGGCCAATGGAGCGCAGCGCTGGTAACCGCAGCAACAGCTTCGCAAACCTGCCACAACAGAAGACAAATGGAAAACGTCAACATTATACATGACAGGTGGATGAGGATGACATGAAAAAGAAAATCTTAGTACACACTGCATCACTGATTTCAACAATATAGTTCGGACAAATGAAAGAGCGAGTTTTGCACACTTTATTTAAGGCTCTATTCAGTTGGCGATGACATGCAAAATTTTGTGTTTAACTTTTCTCAACTTTAGGCAGTGCTCTGCTCTGCCTAAAATGAAGTGAGGTGCAAGATGTTTTCCAAAGCGGGTTCTTATCCATCTTGAAGCTGCACCCCATGCCTTACACCCTCAAAATAAATTGTTTAACTGTCACACACTGCCATTTAATCAAGAGCTCAACTGTAAATAAGTAAAAAATTATGTTTTCAATCCAATAAATCACTATATAAATAAACATTGAACACAGTGTTTCAACGGGAGCTGCCAAAATGCAATCACAGACTCGGCTCTTAAAGAAATCATTTTTTAAGCTTCATTTCTTTTGGACCTTTTCTGACATTCAAATGTTTTTCCCAAAACTACGTAATGCATCTGTGTAGCGTGTCAATTCAGTAAAAAGGAAAAATGATAAGAGGCCTATTACGTGAAAAACACCTAACAATTTACATGCTGACTGGTGAGCACATGGTGAAAACAGATGTGAATGAAAGATTATGAAAAATGATCTTCCATCCAGCTCTTTCCATCATGTCTTGTTTAAATTGTATCCGTTTCTTGTTATTTCAGTGTACGATAAATAAAACCAAAATGCCTTGTGAAGAGAAACCTTGTGTAAAGAGACAGCGAGCAAAAAAATGCACATAGCCTTCACTGCAGAGGATTGTGGCCGTACCTGCCAGGCTGCTCGGGGTACTTCTGTTTGCAGTAGGCCTCCAGAGAGGCGTACACTTTCTCTCTCAGAGCCTCTACCTCACCTGGGTTGGACAGACCTTTAGAGTCTGCGGAGACACATACAGAAATAATAAAATAATAATAAATGATGAATAATAAATAATAACAACAGCAACAACAATAATACTATGCTGCATTCTACAAAATCCCTCCTATAATACAAATACTGCCTGGATGAGGGAGTATGCTGGTATTTTTAACCTTTATTTATACATTTAGCCAGGGAAGCTGTTTGATGAACATGCATCCTCTTTTTCAGCATTTCCCTTCTTCACACTCATACAGTTATAAATATTCAGCTGCCTATACAACCGTAGTCTTCTACTGTTGGCCACTGAGCAACCAGCCACTAACGTAAATTAATTTATGATGGAGGGGGGAGCGTTACCTGCTTACAAGTTGAGCTTCAACCCCATGGGCAAATACTGGTCAGTGCAACTTGGACTCTAATTTCCTTGCTACAATAATTTTGAGGTCATTCAAGGGCGCATTTTTCATTAACAAAACAAACGCGTAATTGATTAACATTTCTGATTAACAAAGCAACGCACAATTGATTAACAATGACTGAACATTTGTTGTTAATGGGTTTACTAAATAGCACAGTGTGGGAAAGGACGGAGGGCCTTTTTCACCCCCCTCCCCTCCCCTCCCCCCTAGTGCCTCAGTTAGACCAGCCTAGTGAACCTCTAATTAACAAGGAATCAGACCGAGAAGTGAACCTGCATGAGGATTGAACACAATGTGGAGCACAGAGGATCAGTGTGTCCAGGGGGTACGAGCCTGAGGGATGATGGGATGCTCCCACACTGCTCTTGATCCTTTACACTCCTTCATTAAAAGAGTAGACCTGGGTCACTTTACATCGTTTGTTGTATTATATATTAGATGCTAGGTGGATGGGGTTTGCACACAGGACAGCACCGTGAAATGAGAGTTTACATAGTCATAGTCAGAGGGAAGAAACGGACCTCAGCTACAAAGCTGGCTGTGATAGGCTTTTTACAGGCAAAATAAATGCCATACAAATTGCATTTGTAATTCATAGATGGAAAACAAAGAATTAATTGATTTACTTTTATTTTAATCTTTCTGTTAACCTTTTACATAAGCACATGCTTTCATCTTGTGCTTTCTATCTCAGTAATGTGTAACTGTTTTTATAACCTTACCACTTGGCTCAATTTTATATAAGTTCTATTTAATTACAGCTCTGTGAGGCGCTTTGAACAGCTTTTGTATGAAGTGTGATAAAGATGGAGGTTGATTGATTGATTGATTGACTGATCATTTTCCTGACAATTTACTGATTGACTATCAGTAAGCGAACCTGAGGAAGCAACAAGCGAAACACGTTGTTCGCTCCTTTTCTAAGCCTATTTTGCAAATGCTATAAGAAAAATGAAGATGCGATTATATTGTCAGCAAAGCCTCACAGTGTCCGGTTGGATAATTTCTTTATATGATCGATTGACTAGGTCTATTGGTTCCAAATTGAAAGCTGAAGTGTGTTACCTGGGTTGAATAGGACGATTGCTCGAAGGCACCCCAGTTCTGTCTTGTCCATCTGCATGTCCCTCATCTTGGACACCAGTTCTGTGAGCACTCTGAGCACAAAACAAAAAAAAAAAAAAAAAAGTCAGATATCTGGCTTATTCAATATCATACTTGGATCACATGGCATTTGCAAATACTTTTTAGAGTTTGTTTTATCCTGCTTGGCTACCAGATTACTTTTGTGTCACATCAGACAACATAATGACTGCCAGAAATTTTAGATCACGGGAAACAATTTGAGTCGATTTACTACATTTTTCTGATCGACTTACAAGACTTCATCTGCTTTATCTATATCCAGTAAACCCCACCCATCTGTTACTCCAAATAGAATAAAACACTAAAAATGAATTGCAAATACAAGTCTATTCAAAATACAAAAAAAGACACACACAAGGCTATTCACAGCCCACATAGGCACACTTAAATCACTGGAAAAGTTTACAACACTGCAGAGTAATTATATTTAGTAGATGGTTTTCAAAAAAGGAAACCCACGAAAGCCACAGAGTAAACATGATCTGTAATCTAACACCGACACTCCCACCATCTGCGTGTGACATCACTGGTGGGAGTGTCAGCATGTGGAGTCATTCGAACTTCTCACCCCTCTTTGACTCGGTCACGCCCTCTGCCTGACGCTCTTTTTCCCTCTCACTCGCTCTCTCTCAGTTTCCTTCTCTCTCTCTCTCTCTCTCAGAGAGCAAAGTCAATTGTGGCTCTTAGCTCATCCTAATTCAATTTGCTCTGAGGAACAACAGCGGTAAAAAAAAAAAAAAGACTCAAGTGTTTAAGTTAATCAGCCTCTTCATTTGTATGGTTGCAGGAGAGAGGAGTAGATAAAGAAACATTATCAGTGCTCTGTATCTTAATGCTCGCCACAGTTAATGCAGAGCTGTAATACATCCTTTGGAAGTGAACTTGCACTACGCTAATGAGTGAGCACAAAGACTTTTGGTGACCAGAGGGGCAGAGACACAAGAAAGAGAGAGAGAGAGAGAAAAGAGGGAGAGAAGGAGAGAGGGAGAGAGGGAAAGAAGACGAGCGGATGAAAGTGGCTTTGGCCTTTGGAGTGCTACCACAGTCAGCACAGTCTAGATATGGAAACCTCTGTTAATATGGGTTTGATGACAACACCTCTCAGCACCAACTATCTCTCATACTGATCTCTGCTTCTGCAGGAGCGCACACACACACACACACACACACACAAATACAGACACACACACTGTAACTATTATACTACTTTTCCAAATTGTGTGTGCGTTTTATTTTTTTCAAATGTTTCATGCTTTCCGAGTCATTAACATCAGCTGGAGGAGTGATACAGCTGAGCAGACAGTGCAGACTCCAGTGAGGCTTCTGTCTGTCAGACAGCTTGCTGCCCTGGAATGTCAATAACACACCTTCCAGGGAGCAGCAGGATCACGGCAGTGCATCCTGCAGCTCAAAGACTGATTCCATTGTGTGCATGAATTTTCTGGGACCTCTGCTGCATATAGGTGTACATATTTAATGATTATTGGTGTCAATCAATAAGCACACCTGTGACTTAAAGTCTAGGTGTACAATTTCCTCCTCTCTCTCTCTCTCTCTCTCTCTCTCTCTCTCTCATTAAATATATATACTGTATATATATAGATGTGTATATATGTATATAGACAGATAGATAGATAGATATTTAGAGAGAGACAAAGAGAGAAGGAAATCATAGAGAGAAAGAAGGAAAGCACCTAGACTGTGCGTGTGTCTATATATATCTATCTCTATCTCTCTTTGTCTCTGTCTCTCTCCATATATATGTATGAATATATATATATATATATAGATAGATAGATAGATAGAAATCGTACACCTAGACTTTAAGTGACACAAACAAATGTTATGCAAATGAAAGAAATGTTTTACAGAAAGGCAGAACCTAAATGTCATGTACTGTCAAAATTCCTATTATGACAATTGTTTCTTGCAGTTTAAATTTATAATCCTTTAAAATAAGGTGACTATTGGATCTATTAAGGCTTAGTGATATGGTGATGATGACCTGTCAAAGATGGCTCCCACTCCGGCACTGTGGGCGCTGTTGCGGTGCACATGCAGCCCGGTGGCCAACAGAATCCCGTCTTTGACCGCTATCGAACGGTGCGAAAATGATGCAATGAGGAGTTCATTCCAACCTGAGACAGAGACGGGGAGAGGGGATCGGGGAGAGTATGAAGAAAGACCGAGCAAATACCCAGTACAATAGTTCACATAGCATTTCAAGCAAAATGAAACTGACAACAAAGGGGAATTCCAATGAATCAATTAAGCTGCACGGTAAAAGCGTGCAGCTCTCTCAAGCGCAGGCATCAGGTTATTTACCAAGACATTTTGAATCATGCTTTCCAGAGAGACAAGCGTGTAAAAGGGATGAACTGCGCCTGCCATTGCAATAAAGACAACACTGTTGATGTGCCAAAGCAAGGGCTTGACACAGAGAGCACTGAAGACACAAGACGCTCCCTTTTGAGTGACAGGGCTCCTTTAACTGTTCTGCCTAGCAACACTCCCCTCTTCTCCCCGGAGTTGAGTTGGGTATGAGAGGGGCTGGGATGCTTTTATCTGTGATACAGCAGAACTAAAGCGGTTATTTATAGAAAACCTGAGAGGCGAGAAGAGAGGAGCTCTCCAGAATAACGTCTCTCTCTCTCCCTTTCTGAAGTCTCTCCATCACTGTGGTCTATGTGTGAAGGATAAGGAGTGATGGGAGGATTTTTTGAGGGTACGGGATGGGTGTGTAATAGCATTTTTTCCTCGAGGTGGATTTAGACTATAATGGTGTAATTTGGAGCGACAGGCAGGCAACAAGGGCAATGTGTTGGGAGAACCCAAAAGACCCCCTTGCATGTGATGATAGTGAATGCAACAGAAGTGACAGATGATTCACTCTCTGTTATCTGCTGCTGATTCTATGATCCTTTAGCTTCAGCTGTTTCACAGAAATACACACAATGTGCCGCTCTGACCTTGGTGGTCTCACACTGTCACATGACCTGGATAGTTATTTACGGTTATGACCTGATTTGGCTGGTTAATAGTCCATCCAAGCTCTATTTTGCTTAGATTTTTTTTCTATCTATCTATCTATCTATCTATCTATCTATCTATCTATCTATCTATATATATATATATATATATATATATATATACATACATACATACAGTGTATATATATATATATATATATATATATATATATATATATATATATATATATATATATATATGTTATTAAGATATTTTTGATTTGACAAATTCCAGTTGTGTTATTTCATAGTTTTGATGTCTTTACTATTATTCTAAAACATGAAAAAAAGTAAAAATAAAGAAAAATGCGTGTGTCCAAACTTTTGACTGGTAGTGTATAGTATGTATGTAAGTATGTAAGGATCTATCTATGTATCTTACTATTTATTCATATTATTCATTAGTCTAATGGAATGGTTTGGGAACACCTCTATAAAAGCTAGGCTCTGTGTGTTTGTTGGTTGGTTTGTGCGCTGTGTTTTTTCCTATGCTTTTTAAAAAAATGTTGAACTCCTGTAGGCTCTTTTGACCGACCTGCTCGTAGGAGGATGACCTGGTCGTCCAGCGGCAGCTCAGAGAAGTGGGGGATCCTCTTGGCCCACTCCACCAGGGTGAAGAGCTGCTTGTCAGCTGCCTGGCAGATATTCGTCACTGGGTCGTTGGGCTGCAGGGGAACACGGATAGACAGACAGACAGACACAAACACACACACACAAGAAATCCAATTAGCGAATAAGATGGATAAATGTCATAAAACTTGTGCGTGTGAGTGCGTGTGTGTGTTTGTGGCTGTGTGTGTGATTGCTACATATGTGTATTTTGGCTGAAAGCCTGGTGTCATGTTGAGCCACCCATCACCACTGGCACACTAGAAACTACAGTACAAACTGTCACATACACACACACTTACACACACACTACACTGTGAATGATATCCTCTGAAGAGGACCGAGTAGGAAGGCAAAACAAACAGTGATTCTGCCCCGGCTCAAGGAGGAAATACCTGCAGAGAGCTGCTGGTAAAAAATGACTTTCTCCAAGCCGGCTCTTTCCTCGGGGACCTTTTAGCCTACACACAAATCAGCCTTTTGGACGGCGAGTGGAGCTCAAGGGGCCCCTACTGACACTCTGCTGACACTCTGCAACAGAACAAGTGCTTAGGAGCTCAAGTGGGACTTCATTACTTGGCTGGACGGGGCCACCATTACCTCTGTAAAATTCAGCAAATGCACAAATGATGTGATTTCACAGAAACGCTTTACTGTGATGATGGTGTGACTGCACTCCTGACTGAATACAGAGACTGTTTTGGCCAATACTAAATGTTAACACAGTCATCACACTGTTGAGACTCCTGTCAGTCAAGTGATTCAACAGACAGAAGTTGAAGAGAAGTTTGTTCATTCTGTGTACAAAATAGGAACTTTGAATCTCTCCATGATATAAATGCTCCAGGTGGTTCAAGGAGAAAGCTACAATCCTTTATTGATTTCATCTCATGAGATCCACTTAAGTCATGAAGAGGAGATGAGGATGAAACAGAGGAGACAGGCTAAAGAAGGATTTTAAAACTTCTGAATGTGTCTAATATTTATTATATTTAAATAATATTTTTTACACTCAGTGCATATGCCAATAAAAAGCCTCTCTCAACCTTGGGTAAGCTTGAGTAAGTGTATTCTCAGTAGGGCTGAACAATTAATCGAAATTTTATCCAATTTTCAAATCGCAGGAGGCGCAATATTTGTCAAAATACCATTTTAAATTAAATATTGTCGTGCTGCAGAGATGTCCTGGCCTACACATCATATTCTACAGACTTAAGAAAACATCTTTGTTTGGTACAGATCCCCGCAAAAATCACACCATAATCATTTTAATACATTTTTCAATGGAAATGAGAATAATGATGTAAAAATTATCATTCCCTCTAATATCGCAAATTATATCGCAATTGCAATATCAGTCAAAATAATCGCAATTAGATATTTTTTCAAAATTGTTCAGCCCTACTTCTCAGCCATGTGGTGAGCGTTGAACATTTACTATTACAGTGTAATCAGACTATTTGTGTATTTAATATTCTAAATATTCATCAAAAATGTGACACTAATTAGTCACTAATCATCCCTGAGATTATAACACAATCAAACATATCTGGCAGCAAGTATCATTGTTTTCTCCTCCTCCCCAAGAATTTTTTCTATCTATACACTACCCGTCAAAAGTTTGGACACACCTGATTGAATGTACTATGTTTTTCATTATCTGCCAGACCACTCCATATGTTTTAAGACAATGACGTTTGATTCAAGGAAATTCTAGATTAAGTTGAGCTGCACTGACAGCAAGTGAAACTATATCACCCCATTTGCAGTTTTCTTGTTAAGATGCATTTTTTTTTTTTTTGCGTGCAATTGAAGTGTCAGTCAAAAGGACAGGCAGTCCTCAACTGTCCTGATACATCAGACTGAAAGGAAGCATTATTCTTTGACCCAGAGGGAGCTTACGAGCGGCGGTGGAATCCTAATGCAACTTGCACACGACTAACTCTAAAATGTAAATCCATCCGGGCAGGAAAAAAAAAAAAGATCCCAAACAATACTGTCAATCACAGAGGACTAATTTACCCCTGTCCCCGGAGTCCATATCCTTTCATGTGCGTGTCTGTAAACAAAGACTAAGAGAGAAAGTGCACACGCTTTTTGTGCATAATTTTACATCAAGTAAACATCCTTAAATTCTAAAGTATCCGTGTGTGAACTCGCACTCTGACAATAACAGTCAGAGCAACTTCTCCCTAACTTCCTTCTCCAAATCCCACCGATCAATGGTAAAAGCTCGGAGGATCCCAACATCAACTGCGGCTCTCAAGAGAAGATTAGCTCAAGATGAAGGAAAAAAAACATCCTTCCCCTCGTAGTCTCCTTTTAAAATACACAGGCCTAAGACTATAACCACTCCATCCATCCAATCCTCTCCCTCTCTCTCCCTCCCCATGGTGTGAAACTCACTCTGACTGCAGAGTATCAGAGATGGGGGCGCTTGAAATATGAAAAAGTTAACCAGACACAAAGCCTACACTGTTTTGAAAACTGAAAGTCGTTTTTTTTTTCTTCAGGGGGAGAAAAGAAAACAGGCATCTTATGAATATTTCAGCATCTGATCTCCGTGGGAGACGTGGACGACGCGGCTCAGTGCGACAGTTTCTGTGAGCTGCGCTTCTCTCAAAAACACATAAACAGATTCAGCTAATTCATTCCAAAGGGCAGCCCCAGCCAAAACAAAGGAAACCAAAAGGGGCTTCAGCCGCGCGCCACAGTTGAGCCACCCCCCCTCAAAAGAATACAAGTCCCAGAGTTCTCGTTAAACATGGCGAGGCTCATGAATGTTGTATGGGGCTATCTTAGCCATGTTTATACTGACCTGGTTTCTCTGCCTCTGTCTGTGGAGATGACAGGGGAGAGGAGCTTACGCTTTCCCGCAACAATCCTCCGGCATCACATTACTGTACTTACTGCACTTCAAGTCACAGCAACAGCGTTTAGGATGTCGGGGGGGGGGCCACAATGGAGGAGCCCCACCATGACCTGTGAGAGAATAGCATTAACCTAACGTCTAGGCTGTGTGACAGTGCGACAGTCCGCCAGGGACACACCTCACAGCGCAAACTTGCGAGAGGCACTTGCTCTTCTCTTACAGTGAAGATCCCCCTCCTCATCCAAGAGAATAACGGCCAGCTGATCGTTCTCTGAAAATGTGCGGCAGATGAGCGGGAGGAAGCACGGCGTCAAAGCAAAGGGAAACCGTCCCCCCGAGGTTGCAGAGTTAGGGAGAGAAGAAATTGTAAGTGACTGGATTTTAGCAGAGAGCCCCCTTTGAGCAGATCTTTTTAATGCCTGCCACAAACAACACTGTCTTCGTTCCCAGGCAAATCAAAGGCTCTTTTAGCCGTGCATGTTCCGCAGCCACGGTCGGCCATCCCGGCAGCTTAGAGAAATGCCAGGCTTGCATACTGTCCCATGAAATTTTCATCACTTGTGGAGGGGAGACGAAAGATTTGCCTTTCAATTTTTCATTATTCTGCTTGAACCACACTATGCTAGCGTGACAACAAAGAGAAATTGGGTACTCATACGGATCAGTATGGAAATGAATTACTCAGTGTCACACTTTTTTAGATTAAAAAAAAACACGTCTTCATATTTTAGAGTGTGGGATGATTCATCAGCTAAGTATCATGTAAATAATATTAACGCTTCCTGCCTTTAAGTTAAAGAAAAGATAAGAGATTGAATGTATGGCACAATCGGCACTGAGAATTAAGAGAAAGAAAGCGAGAAAGAGAGGAAGACAGAGGGAGAGAGATGGATGGAGGAAAGGGAAAGAGAACCCCCCAGCGTGACTGAATGATAGCGTGTTCTCCTCTCCCCCTCCTCCTTGAAAGAAGGCCTTTCCTTGTCTGACTGAAGGTGCATTACTAACGCCTGTTTAACTCCTGTTCTAGGTCACCATGAGATAAACACACTTTATTCAGCTTGGCCAGACCCCGGCCATTAGACAGTGGCAGTGGCCTATTCATGGTGTGCACTCACGGCCCGGGCCCTGTGATTAATTATCCCACGGGGCAGTGCCTCTCAAAGGAGACCTCACAGGGGGGAGGCAGGGGGACGAGACTCGGACAAGAGGGGAGTCGTCATGGCCAGGACGGCCCGCATGACATGGGGACACATTCCGATAGTCTCCCAACACCCCGGGCCCCGCTTCAGTTAAAGATACAGATATGGGGTTCATGATACGATGTAATAAATAAAAGTTCACGATGTAATAAATAAAAGTTCAATGACAACATGCAGAATTATTTCTGAGCCACAAATCTTTCTATAAGTGGCATTGGCTTGCTAGAATTTAAACAACAATTTAAAAATGCCATTACAAAGTGTAAATAATATAATTTCGATGGAGAGCTTGTGGAATTGTGATGGGAACTAAAGCAGAATAAAATGTAGGTAATATCGCGATTCATTTTCCTGCTTTACGATACGTATTGCCACATTTTTTGTACCGCAATATATTTCAATATATCGTCCCATCCCTAAACAATAGCATCAGGACCTACCAAAGGATTAGTGAGACAAATAACAAAGAGAAACCGTGTATCAATGCTGTTTTCTTCTCCTCTGTAGTCCCTTGAAATGCCCCCTACTGGTGTCAGGCAGGCACTGAGTGGTGCCGGGCCCCGCCGTGCCCGAGCCCAAACACATTCAGTGCATTAGTGTGTCTGAGCTGCCAGCCGCTCCCGTGTCACTCCCCACTCCTTCTCCCTCTCCCTAATGTCAACGCTCATCTCCTACGTTTCCATCTGGCCCCCAAAATAGCTCCCATTTACTCACATAACAGCCTTCACATTTCTACCTTTACTTCACAGGACATTTCCCTCCCCTAAAGCAGATGAATCCCAGAAGAAGCACTCACTCACTCACCTCCCTCCCTTCCTTTCACCATCCCCTCCCTCCCTTCCTTCCCTCCCTCCCTCCTTCCTGCCTCCTTTAGTAGGCTGCTGCACAACTCTGTTTCTCATGTTCCAGCAGAATTCCTGAGAAAGCTCAGGCTTTGTGGGATGCTTTCAGGAACAGTCTGCCTGTTGCATTATTCATCATTCTTAGTCTCCTCTGTGTCAAAGACAGCCCACAGTGCCCAGCTGATACTGAGGGGATGGATGAGGAAACCCACAGCTGATGGGTGAGCGAAGAAGTTGATGCGAGGCGAACAGGTGAACCAGCACGCCGGACCACTAGTTGTCACCTTCAAAGGGACTAAGAGAGGGAGGATAAGCAGTATCCGGACTAGACACTCATTTCCGTCCCCTACCAGCAGGTGGCAGGGTGTTGTTAAACTTCCCGCCAGTCAGCTGTAGACTCCACTCCAAAAACAACCAGAAGCTAGCTTTATTTAATGAGTAAACAGAGACAACAATCTCATTTCCCCTTTTCGCTGCAGAGGCTTCTTAACAAGGAAGTGCTTGTAAAAGACTAATTCGGAGGCGTCCGTGCACGTCAGCCTATATCAATCTGATAGGGCCATAGGGACATGATGGGGAGATTAGAAAGATGGATGATAAAGGGGAGGATAAAGGAGAGAAAAATGTGAGAAAACAGATACTCCATGGTATCTCTCCCCATTACCTCACTGACACATTTCAGAGACTGTTACACACAGGAAAACTGTGTAATGAAAACGTCCACATTCATCAGAAAATGGCACGAGTACAGTGAATGCACGCAGTACAGCCAGTTATTAACATTTTATGCAAAGGGCAACTGTTTTATTGTAATGTTAAAGTATTTCACTCCATGTCTGTGGTTTTCACCTGTGATTTTTGGCCACAGCAGTTCCAGAAAATCCCCCCAAATGGATGCAATGCTACCATAGGGTGAGAATGGAGAATAGTAACCATTTTGTTAAATAAATTTATGGATAAAACTGAAGGAAGACTTGTTCCCCATCAGCCCCTGGCTAAATCCAAAACAAATCACCCACTCTGCGCATGTGTTTGTGTACGTGGGTGCACATATTATGCATGAATTTGTGCATACAATGATTACATGTCGTACAGTAACACAGTATGGGAGTGTTTGCTTGGGAGAAGTGTAAAAACAATATAAACTTTTTAGGGCTGTCACCAACTCACCGAATTGGACGGCACGCCAAGATTGGTCTCGATGTAGGTCTCGGTTTTGGGTTCCACCGCCTGCTCAGCCTCCAGAATCTTCTCCACGGGCATGTCCTCGTTGGCGCTGCTGGTCGACTCCACCTCGTTCTCATTCTTGTCCTTGGCTCGCTGGCGCTCCTCCTGAACGGCTGCATGTAACAAAACTGGTTCCGGTCACTACTGCTGCTCGCATAGTGTCAGCATGTGAGTTCATGAGCTCTGGTGTGTTAAGAGGAGGGTTCAGGGTTTTTAGAAGCCCGTCTTATTGATTACTAAGCAAGCTTCTACCCAGGGGGCTCAAAAGTTGATGTTTCTGGGAAAGTGGCTCTCCTGTTATCAGTCAATGGGGTATGAAACCTTTAGTCTAAAGATTAAATGCAAATGAAGTCTATTGCTTATGCCTACACTACACAGCATATTTAACATCTGTGTATCCGAACTTGTTGCGGCCCAGTTGTAGCACGGCATTTTAAGCTGCTACACCAGTTTGTGGTTTGATTTTACCTATGAGTAAGTGAACAAAATGATGTAGTTTTTCTTATTTTTCCATGAACAAACGTTGCAAACTTTGAAGCTGTTTTTTTTTTGTTGAATGTTTTGACATGGTAACAAATGACTATACTAGGGCTGCAACTAACAATTATTTTCATTACCGATTAATCTGTTATTTTTTCGATTCGAGTCATTTAGTGTAAAAAATGACAAATTATAAGTTATAAGCCCATTATAAGTTACCAAAGCCCAAAGTGATGTCTTAATGCTTACTTAGTCTGACCAGCAGCCAAAGCAAAAAACTTTAAAGTATTCATTTTATAACATGAAACAGAGAAACGCAAAGAAATCTTAGCAATTGTGAAGCTGTAACCAGCAAATATTTGGTATTTTTACTTGACTAAAATGATTAATCGATTATCAAAATTGGCATTGTAACAGCTGTGGAAATAGGTAGAATAGCTTGCAATGGTGAGCCTTCTCTTTAAGTAAGTGCTTGAGTTCTTGCTGGTGTGTGTGTGTGTGTGTGTGTGTGTGTGTGTGTGTGTGTGTGTGTGTGTGTGTGTGTGTGTGTGAACAAATCCCGCAAACACAGGTACACATCAGTAGAACATTCTATATAAAATGTGCACTTGTTTGTACGTGCACACACCTGTACATATGTGAGTGCATGCCTGTGAGTGTTTGTTTGCTTACCCGTGAGAGTGTGTGCATGTGTGAGTGTCTGTCCCAGTGTGTGTCTCTGCAAGCATGTGAATAGTGCATGACACAGTATGTATTATGCCAGTAAACATATCCAAGAGAGTTGAATCATCAATAATTGCTTCGGCAGTGGGGATGGAATACATTTAGGACCTTAGACCTACATTATGCACAACATAGCAGTGTGGAAATGTTCAAGGACTTCTCTCAGCTTCCTTATCAAAGAGATGTGTTTTTCATTTTCGAGTACAATGACAAACAGCCGGCTCCTTTTATACACAAATCATTTATAGACGCATAAATAATGTATGGACTGTCACTCCTCATTTACGCCAGGCCTGGTCGCCAGATACTCTGTGTGACAGAATAGCTCTGAAAGAGCCTGAACATAGATCAATGGAGACTTTGTCTAGTAGGCTTTTTTTCCATATTGTGTAAATAAATGTCTGGTTGAAGCAAAACCTTGTTGGTTCTGTCATCTGATTGGCTTGGCGAGGAGACAGAGGAAATGGTTTGTGTGCTGAGCAGACACCGAGGCTCACTGTGGCCAAGGCAACAGAAACCGCACCTCCACCCTCAAGAGAGGATGGAGAAGATACATGAGTGTGTGTGTGTGTGAGAGTGTGTGTGTGTATGTGTGTGTGAGTGTGAGTGTGTGTGTGAGTGTGCACAGGCAGGAGTTTATGTGTGTTGTCTTTTCAAAAGGCTATAATTCAATTCACCACAGAAAAAATACTGTGGCTTTTTAAAAGTTTGTCTTCCACTCCATTAATAAAAAGTTTGGTTGTATTGTAAAGAATTACTGTATGATAAAGGGGCTTTTGAGAATCAATGTCTGCATACAAACCTACCTACACATACAGTATATACACACCTGGAGAACCCACATGCACACACACACACACACACACACACACACACACACACACACACAGAGTTTGCAAGATGATCTTTTTTTCCCGTTTCCCTTCTCCTGTTTCTATTCCAAGTTCTGAATCACAGAGGTCGTGGCGGTGGGGGGGAGGGGGAGCGGGGGGTTGTTAGAGGAGGAGAGAGAAAGGGGCCCCACTTTAGAGGAACTGCTGTCTGGTGGTGGAGGTCAGCCCAAGGGTAGAATACTTGTGCTGGAGTCAGGGAGAGGTGAGGAGGGCTGAAATCATGTTAGCTTTATTTCCCCCCCCCCCTCCTCCTCCCCTGACTGGGAGAGCATAAATTCATTTAATCCTGTTTTTCTGCGGATTCGCTTAGCCTTTTGGGCTACTGCTGCCTTGTTCTCTACCACAGCCCTCGGGGTACAGGGGGAGGCTTAGGCAGCACTGAGTGAGGTGAAAGGCAGTAAATGATAATATCCTTGAACGGAGCGCAGAGCCCCACAATGATATAAATAAAAGCGAGAGAGGGGGGGACCGGTGAGGGGGAGAGGCCAAGTAAAGGTCAGGACAAATTGGTCCAGGAAAGAAAAGCCCCCAGAACATACCTATCCAAGACACACTTCTTTTCTACGGTTTTGATTTTTCTCCTGGATCTGACACCCTTCTCCTTTACAGAGAGGAGCTGTACATGCATGAGGGCAAACAAACACACACACACACACACACACACACACACACACACACAGACACTAGGGATGGGACAATACACCGAAATTCAATGTATCGCAATACAAGAAAGTGACAATATGTATTGTGGGGCAGAAATATGACTCGTGATATTAGCTACATTTTACTTGTTCATCACAATTTCACAAACTCTCCATCCAAATTATATTATTTACACTTTGTAATGACATTTTTAAATTGTTGTTTACATTCTAACAAGCCAATGCCATCGCTAGAGAGATTTGTGTCTCAGAAATTGTTGTTATTGATCTTGGTGGCTGTATCGAATTGTGAACCCCATATCGTGTATTGAATTATATCGTGAGACAAGCATATCGTCCCATCCCTAACACACACGCACACACACACACACACACACACACACACACACGCACACAAAACATACCTGGTCTCTTACTGTCATCATTGCTCTTCCGCTCTTCTGGCTATACGTTGCATTGTTAAGTATAGTCTATGTGTTCCGTATCTAACCATGGTGACCATAACAGTGAGAGGCAGTGAGTGACGTGTTGAATATGTGAAAGAGCGCTTAAGAGTGCTAAGAGTGCTAATATTCTTAACACCCTCGTGGAGTGTTAAAATTCACACCTCCCTGCCCCTTCTCTCTCACACACAACCCAACCCAACAACCCTTCCTTGTTTGCCTGGTGTCCAGCCCCCATGGATCCCAGTCTTTAGCACTTTCTGAATTTGCATGGCGATTCATAGCGGGTCTGGCCGCAAGCCTATCCATCGGCAGTTACTGTCAGACACACCTGATTGGATGGTTGATGTGGGCGGGACAAACCTAGGAAGGAATTGGATGATAACAAGCTACATTTAGCCATTTCGTCCTTAAAAAACGCATCCAAAATCATCCAATTCCTTTGCCGGCGCTGCCATCTTGGTAGTTGTTGTCTCGTTCTGTAATGGCATCATAAGGAGGTTTGTCCCGCCTACATTGACCATCCGATCAGGTATGTCGAACAGTATCTGTCCGAAATAAAATTCAAAACATTCAACAGCTTCCTTGTCCTGCCCACTCCGTAATCTGTCCTCAAAGGTAAAATCGGAAAAATCTTGATTACTGCCCTACGTTCACTGGAGAGATTTCTCAAGTAAATGCTCACTAACGGGAATCGTATCAAGATCTGAATGCTCAATCCCCACCTCGGTGGTTAGAGAGTGGTTAGTGCAGTGTCAAACGATTACCATCTCATTGTGTTTTTCAACAATGCCCGTCCTCTTGAGCCGTCCCGTTCATTGAGAGGGAATGAAGTGGAGGGGGGATGAGAGAGCGTGTGGACAGCCTCAGTATTATCATGCAATCCATTAAGAGGGAATGTGTGTGTGTGTGTGTGTGTGATTCTGCAATGAAACTCTTCACTCTTCATGTATACTTTATGTGTATTTGTGTGCGTATGTGTATACGCATCGGTACACATTTGCAGGAGAGGTTAAGCGGGACTTTATCCTCAACGTCATGTGCTGTACCTTCTCTCTTCATGCCCATGGCTAGACACTTCTGGTAGCGGCAGTACTGGCAGCGGTTCCTCTGCCGCTTATCAATGATACAGTCCTTGTTGTCGCGGCAGGTGTAGGTCAGGTCCTTGCGCACTGTCCTTTTGAAGAAACCTTTGCAGCCTTCGCAGCTGTACACCCCATAATGTTTACCTGAGGACAGAGAAGAGACGGGCTGTCAAATGCACTGTGGGAGAAATTGTTATCAGTGATAACTGTCACACACGGAATTGGTAACATTGCCGAATTAGCGCTTCAGGCAGCGGATCTGGATTTTTTTACACAACAAGCAACTGGTGAACAAATGAAAAAGGGGCCAGTTTATCCTGTGGCCTCCAGTTTGTCATGGTGGTCATTTATTTTTAAATATTTTGGTCTCAGGATTTCAGATTGCTTATTATCTGTGATTTTTGCATAATTACCACATCTCCGCTAAGGAGGCTAGTTATTTTTTCATAACAAAACCAACCAACCTTCTTTAAACATTCAGTGTAATTTGAAGACATTTTTGCCAACTAATACAACATTTGAATGCTAAGTTGTGCATGCTTGTATGGAAGCGTATCGCATGCATAATTCAAATGGAAATGCAATATGTAAAATGGCCATGTAATCCTACATTTGAATTTAATTTTGCCACTTGTATGTGCAGTTTTTGGCTCAAAATGAAAATTCAAATTCAATAATGTCATTTGCATTTGACATTTCCTATACTAGTATTGACATTTCATTTAAACAGAGATTTGCACGCTTTATTTTTAGCTTTATTCAAATGATGATGCAAATTGGAAAATTAAAATGTACTTTCCGAACTGCATAGATATGTTTCATGTGATTATGCAATAATGGTGTCAAAATTATAATTGATATGTCATTTACCTTATATGGTTTTGCACTCTCTAATAGGGTGTTTTACATTTCATTATCAAAGACAATATTATGCTGTAAAGGTGGCAAAATGTAAATGGTTATCCAAATGTAAAAAGCGAAACAGCACCTCCTGTCTTTGCCACTTAATACACTCGCCACTGCGCTGATTGCCTGGCAAAATGCAATTGCAAATGCATTTCGAGACTGCATTAACATTGCCACCTGTCAGTCATCCCATTAAGGCGGGTCTTGCGTTGCGCAATCAGAAGTAGTTCACAACGTGGGAAAGGAGAGAAGGCGGGGAGTTCCGTGAAGCTGGCCACAATATAATTTCCGGTTCTGTCGCCGAAGCGCATGCGATACGCTTCCATATGCTTGATCCGTTGAGGTAATGGTTCTCATAAATCTTGATATGGATTTTTTTTTACTGCAACGTTACTTGGTCTTGGCCTTCAAATTGCCAGCTGAGCTGATTTCCTGGAATTTTGACTTTGGGTCTCATTCACACATAACCTCTAAACAGAAAAGTTCAGTAATATTTATGGAGAAGGCTGCATGTGTGAAAGAGGCTTCTGTTTTTCACCTTGCATAGTGATATTTAATGGACTGGGTGTACAAACTACTAGGACCAACTGCTCTTTCCATGAAATCAACAGTTATAAGGTGTGAAACCCTGTTAAAGAAATGACTTTTAAGACTTGAGACGACTGAGACACAGAATCTGCAAAGATGGGTGCAACCTAAAGGTTCTGGAAACCCACACAGGTGTTTTCAATTAATTTGGCTGATTAGACCTCTTCTCAGGACTGTCTGGGCGCGTACAGACGTCCTTGATTGACATATGTGACCCTCCTGTTGGTTTTGTTGCACCTGTTAGGGCGGGACAACTTATGTTTTTATGATTCTTATTAGTAGAAGGAGTTTGCTGACCTCAGCAAATTTCCAGTATAGCTCCTCCTAACTTCAACCTGAGAAGAGGTCTAATCAGCCAAATTAATTGAAAACACCTGTGTGGGTTTCCAGAACCTTTAATATTAGAAAGGACTGACAAATATTTAGAATAATGTTTATTCAAACTTATTTGAATGGATACATGCATTGATCATGTTCGGGAGTCGTCTGCATCATGTTTCAGGTGTGGACACACTAAAACCGACAGTGTGTGTGAGTGTCTTATGTGTCTATTTCACTGATGGCTGCAATAATGATGTGATGAACAGTGTAAGTTGTGACTACTACTGCTATCTGTTACTGCTCTCTCCTCTGTCTCCTCCGTGAAGGAAAGAAGAGATGGGTAATGCGGTGGAGCAACTTCCTCTATGAGAGACTACAGACACCACAGACACTTTCGCTCGTTGTCAATTAGAAAACGGTCTTCCTCTTTGCGGGGTGAAGCAAAGCAGGCCAGAAGTGAACGTGGGGGTGTGAAGTGAACATTTCTGTGTGGAGGCAAGGTTTAAATGAGATGGTAGAAACCACATCGACTTGGCTAGTTTGTGTGTATGTCTGTTTTTGTGTATGGGTGTTAAGTATAAGCACATAAGTGTACTTAAATCAATGTGAATGTAAGTGTATGAGCTTACATTTTTATGTGTCTATTTGATATTGACAGATATAACCACTGATACAGCACCTTCTGAAAGTATGCAACCCCCTTGATTTTTTCCACGTTGTGTTGCAGCAGAGTTGAAAATCAAATCAAAGATCAAATTGAGAATTGTTTTTGTCAACAATCTACACAACATACCCCATAATGACAAAGTGTAGGCATGTTTTCAAAAATTGTAGCAAATTTATTTGAAAATAAATAACTCGTATATCTCATTTAAGTAAGTCTCCAATCCCCACTTTGTAGAAGCACCTTTAGAAGTGATCACAGCTCCCACATTCATCCTTGGAGATTTGGATTTGGTTGGGTTTGTGAACAGCTGTCTTCAAGTTATTCCACAGATTTTCAATGGAATTAAAGTCTGGGCTGTGGCAGGGCTTTCACTTGCTCTGCAGCTAGGGATGTAACGAAAGTTTGTGACATGAAATTTTGCGATACAAAACATTTTTGAGTGGCGAGATGGACTCAGTCAAAACAGAAATTAAGGACGCTCCGTCAAGGTTTAAGTCTGCTGTGCAGCAGCGTTTTGGGTTTCAAATGATGGAAGATGGCATCAAGACAACTGACAAGACAAAGATTGTTTTCAAGTATTATGAGAGTCTTGCCTTACAGGTAACATTAGCAACACACTGCACCATGTACAACATCATAATAAACAACTCCAGTATGGTTAAATGTTGTGCTTGAGTCTTAAATATGGTTACACAGATCTTAAATACGTAGCTGTTTCTCTTCAAACTACTTTTCTAGTGAGAAAGTTCACTCACTGCGCAGATGTATACATTACTGTTTTTTTTTGTTTGCTTTACTCTTTAGGCTTATTTGGGGATGGAATTGGTCTTGGTCTTGAAATTTGATTTGAACTGGCATTAAAAGGTCTTAAAAAGTTTTCAATTATCTTACAGAAACCTCTAGTCATCCTGTTTGTTTTGTTTTGTTTTTGCTTTCCCTCAGAAATAAAGAAGGGATTTTTTTTTCAGTCAAAACTGTCTTCATTCAGATTTTGTTCAAATAATGTGATAATATCGAACCATGACCCCAGTATCATGTATCAAACCAAACCGTTAGCTGAATGTATCATTACATCCCCATCTGAAGCCGTTCCAGTTTTGGTTTGGTAGTATTCTTAGTAACATTGTCCTGTTGGAACATAAATCATCGCCCCAATCTAATGTCTTTGGCATTCTGAAGCAGATTGTTCTCAAGAATTTGCCTGTTATTTGCCTCTACTCCGTCTCCCTCTATCCTTACAAATCTCCCAGTGCCTGCAGCTACTAACAGCATGGTGCTGCTGCCACCATGCTTCACAGCAGGGAGGCTGTTAGATTTGTGATTGGTCGTGCCTGGTTTCCCCCACACACAACGCTTTGCATTACGGCCAAGTTTGCCTTCATCAGACCACAGAGTCTTTCGCCTCATCCTTTCAGTTTCGTTCACGTGTCGTTTTGCTAATTCCAGGTGTGCTGTCACGTGCGCTTTTTTTTTTTCCCCCAGAAGTGTCTTCCTTCTGGCCGCTCTGCCATGCCGCCCAGATTTGTGAAGTGATCCACTGACTGTTGTCGTTGTGGCAAGATCTCCCATCGCAAACGAGAAACTCTGTAATTCTGTCAGATTGGTCCATGGGTTCCATCCATCTTTGGATTACCGTCCATCTTTAAATCTTCTTTGGAGGTTTCTCAGTTTGGTTGGAAAAGTCTGGGTAGTACCACATTTTTTCCATTTCCCATGATGGAGCCTACTGTGCTCTTGTGCACTCCCAACACCTTAGAAATTGTTTTATACCCTTCCCCAGATCTGCACCTCCTCACAACTCTGTCTCTGGATTCAGTTCCTTTGACTTCATGGCAGAGTTTCTGCTCTTGTCATCTGTGTCCTGACACAGTCACATGCGTTTTATTCTAAATCATGTCCAATCAGTTGAATTGGCCACAGGTGGACTCCAGTCAAGTTGTAGAGACATCTCAAGCACATTTTGGCATTTAATTTTCAATTTATTTATAAAAACATTGTTAATAAAAATCCACTTTGACATTATGGGTGAAGATGTGTAGATCAGTCACAAAAAAAAACCTAATTTAATCCATTTTGAATTGAGGTTGTAACACCAGAAAAAGCAAAAAAATCAAGGAGGTTGAATACTTTCTAAAGGTATTGTATACTTTTAACTGCATGCTTGCTTAACTATTGCTGCACTTTGGCTCCTTCCCCATAAGTAATTGTTACAAATAAATCGTGTTTTACTCTCTTTTCAGTCATCAGAAATTACAAGAATGGTCTAGTGACTGATAAGAGTTATTAGAGTTTTCTAATACTAATTTGTACTAATTTGGTTCTACTGTAAAATATTAAATAGAGAATTGTCTGTCATACTAATGCAGCAGAATGCAGGTAAATGCAACATGGGGCTTTTGCTGTATGTTGTTGGTATAATGTTGGACAGTCAATATTTAGAAAATGAACATCTAGGATAACTTGTACCCAAAAAACCAATCCGCCATAATAATCTGGCATAATATATTCATATATGTAAATCTCAACTACAATATCCAAGATTTTCTGAATAATGTGAATGTTCTTCTGGAATGTTTTTCATTATTATTATTAATTTAACTCAAGTCAAGACTTCTTTCATTATGCATTGCTTTCTATGCATATTTCCCAGCTTTTCTGATGTGCAGCGTTTTCATATTGATTTGAGCGATTGCCTTCATGCGTACATTAATTAAGTATGTGTTCGTCACCTATGCGTGCGTGTGTGTGTGTGAGGTCACTCACCTGAGGAGCGGTCACCACAGATGGCACAGATGTGTTTGGTGAGAGAGAGGGGCGTGCCTGAGGGCTGGGCGGGCACCTTCATCACCCCGTTGAGGCCCAGTGGGGGCTTAATGTCCTCCGTACTGCTGACCGAGTTCAACGGAGAGTTCAACTGGAACATCAACACACACAAACACACACGCCGACAGGTCACAACGCAGCCCCCTGAACTCAGACCAATGACATCATACACCCCATTACACAAGCCGGCCGCAAAGCCTAGCTGGTCCAGCGTAGTTACTTGAAGAAATTAACTATTGAACAAGGGAAAGGCCCGCTAAGAAAGGAGTAGGTATAGTTACACATCAATATAGGGACATTTCATCTGAGTGCCATTGTGTCATGCAGATTGTCCTAAACCATTTTGCTTAAATGCAAGGTGTGGAAAGGGTGTTATGACTTCTAATGCTGAATACAGATGGGAATCAGTTCCAGTAGCACTCCCTCTCTCCTCCTTCATTGCTCTCTGTTTCTCTCCTCCTTCATTGCTCTCTGTTTCTCTCCTCTCTCCTGTTCCCTCTGTTTCAGATCTAAATCTGGCGCGGCAGGATCCTGCACCACTCCACCCCAGGAACTCTTTAATTCATGCTCTCAACAAGCCCCCCTGGCTCCCAAATGTTCAACGCTAGCATAACTCCAATGCAAAATTTAACAGTACAGCGGAATAAAGAGACAGCGTTTGTTTTAGCAAGAGTGCAACCGGAGCCTTAAGTCTTACTTCAATTGCTCTCTACCTCCACTCTGAAAATGAGCTTTGATAAAAATTCATCTGAAAGTGACCTCTCATCCCCTCTCGCTGAGAGTAGAGAGCAAGAGGAGACTAATTATTATAACTAGCTACATGCTGTTACCAGAGGAGATAAAAGTTAGAGGGCAGACTGTGAATTATCCTAAAAATGCTAAATGTACTGAATGGAGCTGAAGCTAGCAAACCATTAGCACCATCCCACGAAAAAAATTGGAAAAGTGAAAGCACCAGCGTGCTTGACTGGCTAATGTCAAAATTACATTAGTTAGAATATTGAGTGCAAAAAATTACATTGGAGGAGGGGGGTAGAAATGGCTCTTAAGAGCTCTCAAAAGTATTCAGTGGATATAGCCCCACGTTCGCCACACACACACACACACACACACACACACACACACACACGCTGAAGGAGTGAGAGACAGAGAAACAGGGAGAGAGTTGGCAGAGCAGAGAAATGGGCTCATATAGCCAGACATGTTTTCATTAAGTTACCGCACATGGATGAGACATGTCTGATAGCGCAAACACGTCTTGGTTCTAAATATAGCTTATACTGTAGCACAGAGTCTGTGTCGGTAAGGATTGGACAAGACAGAAGAACTATTTTGTTCATATAATGATGAAGCTAACATGATAGTCCCAGTCAAGAGAGTACATCGTCTTCAGCTGTGTTTACAGTGATCTGCCAGAGTACATTAGCTATGTACTGTATAAGCATTAGAGATGTATACACAAAGGCAAACAATATGCCCTCTCTCCAACACATATATAAGCCAAACAGCTCAAAGCCGGGGAACCCATATGGAAACTGACATGTGGGTCCACACAAACCACCTTTTTAACTCTAACATTACCCACAATTCTCAGTGTTCGACAGTGACGACACTTCACGCATGTAGCACGCTCATGCAGGAACACACATAATGCATTTATATGTACATATGTATACATACATATACACACATGCGCGTGTTCACAAAGACAGACAGATACATGCACAAACACAAAAGCATGCACACATGCTCACATACACATACACACAGACATGCACACACTCGTAAGCCGCACACTCAAACACACACACACTAGCCTAGCCGATGTGGTTACTAGCATCTCATTTAAGCCCTCCACCACATGAAAATGTTGCTGAGTTCACACCCTCACACTCACCCCTGGTCTGCTCTTCTCACACACACACACACACACACACACACACACACACACACACACACACACACACACACACACTCAAACACACGCACACACACAAAAAGCTTAAGTTTCATGAAAGCAATCCATTAAAATTGACATTTAAGCTATTATTCTGCAATGTTTTCCTCATGTTATTTTTTTATTATTATTATCAATATCAAGGAAAATGCCATCCTATGACATCAACAAATAATGTTGCACTGAAAATGTGACAGTCATGTTTCCCTATCGATATTAAACTGCTACACTTTTTTCAACAAACAAAGACGATCTTGGGAAATGTTTTGATTTTTTCAACTTTTGCACAATAACAAAGTGGCCATAGTCCACTGCAGGAGGGCTAGGTGTCGTTTAAACTGTTACATCAGGTATCATTTGCTCCATTTAAATAAATAGAAATGAATAAGGGATGCACACTAGTACAGGAACAGTTATTAATGTCAACTTTTAGATGGTGTCAAAATGCTGCCTTGTGCCACATAAGTGCATCTTGCAGGAGATAACATGGTAATTTAGAGCACATCTACAAGACACAAAAGACAAGACACAAAGGCACAGACAAAGCTGCATTATTTGTTTGGAAACCGCCTCGGTGGCATGTGCGCACACCCACACCTCTGCACGTTTACGCACACGCATGCACACAGCATGATGTCTTACCTCAGTTAAACGCCTGAGTCTAGTCTTTCCCCCTGCAGCGTCGCACTGACAGAGCTGTCTCCTCAGCTGAGATTGTCTCTATCAAACCCTCTATCTGTCTGACAGAAAAGACTCTTCCGCTCACAGTCTATTTTCAGTCAACCTGCAACTCAATCTCAGCAACATCGCTCCCCATGGTGGGGTGGGCTGGGGGCCTTCCTCTCTTTCTCTTCTGCCCAGGGCAGTGGAGGCAAGGCGGGGGATTAAAGTGGCTCAGGACTGGCTCTGGAAATAGAATACATGCCCCCTCCCCTAAAACACATACATGTGACCCTTCACAGGGAGGCATGGCCAGCTGTGTGCAGCAGTATCCTCAGGGGATACCCCCGTCCCGATCCCCAACTTACTCGCCCTCTGTGTCCTTTTTTTATGTGGGGATGGACTGATATGGAGGGACTAGGTGATTTTTTTGTATATAACTTTTACCCAACAGAGTGAGAACGGAGGGGTGTTTAACATCAAGGATTTGAAATGTAGGACATAAGGTTCCCTGCAGTACAATGTACAACGTGAGCACATTAAACGCTCCAGTTGAATAACGCTGCTTCATATACTGCAGGTGTTACATAACATGTTGTGGAGGACAGTCGATGGGTACATCTAGTACAGTGGGGGTCTCAGTCTGCTTGTGGGTGTCACATTCTGCATGGATTTGATATAATGTGATTGTATGTCCTGCGCCACCCGGTGGCTTCGGCACACTGGTGTGTTTGACATGTGCGGGCAGAGAATTAATACTTCCTCAAAAGGAGTCTTTGCCCTCAAGCCATAAACATATTCAGATATAATGAGTGGCTGCACAGAGAAATGGATCTACTTGGTCAATCTACTGAGATAAAATGTTGTTAAAACTGTTTTTGTAAACTACTAACTCCTATTATACATTATCTTGGTAGAAAGAGTGATTTTTACAGCAGAGCAGGTCCTGCAAACTATTAGTATGCTATGACAACACCCATGGTGGTGAAAAAAAAAGAAAAAAAGAGTGTTCCCCCAAGTGAATAGAAGAGGAGAGAAAAGAACAGTGGAGACATCGGAGGCCTCTGCTTAAGACAGGCTTAGCTCGTTTCAGAGAGTCAGAGCAGAGACTTTGCTCATAAAGACACTTCAAAAGGAGACATCAAATCCTAGCGCACCACTCCTCAATGCACAACCCTCATGTGGAACTTCAGTGCTTTTCAGTTCAAGGGCACCTTTTCACAGAGAGAAAGTTATCTTCACAGTATTCTTTCATAACGCCCTTACAGAATTCTTTCATAAAGCCTTCCATTATGCAGTGGCAAAATATTAATATAAGTGTGTATAAGCCCATTGCCAGGAACGGAACGCTCCATTTTTACAATCCATTATTATGGATCTCATTTCCAAAACTGCACCCATCCCCGAACCATGCTTTGCTTAAGAACAATCAATTTTTAAAACTTCCATTCGTTTCAAGGCTAGAACTCTAGAAACTAAAGACAGTTTTCCAAAGCTGGAGTGCGTGTATTCTTGCAGACCCGAGGAAGTGGAAGCGGACTGGACACAAATCTCCTGTTGACAGGGGACGACACTTAACCAGCTGGCCCTCAGGCGACCGACGGAGGTGAGGACAGGGATCAGGGTGATGTAACGTCACGATAACCCCGTGTCACCTTTCACCTCCGACACCTCAGGACAATCACTTCCTTCTAAAAAGCCGGCTTATCTCGGCGGACTCCCAACGTGTGAGAGGAATGGGCAAGAACTTTCTTCTCACCCCCGTGGTGGTTTGGGAGCCGTGCGTCTAATCTGGACGTGTATCAACAGAGATGGGGATTGGGTTTCACGTGGGAGGTGTGCTAATGGACCTGTTCTTCTGTGGCCTTCAGGGAATGTTCACAGTAAGACACCCTTCAGGATCGATTACTGCGCTGATACAAGTCTGAAGGACACCTGTTTGAAGACGGCGAGTTCACAAACGAAGCTTACACACACATACACGTATCAGTATACAAATGGGCATGAGAACACCCACAATAGCTGACACATGCTAGCTCATTACGCAGTTCGTTCACTTGCAAGCAGGCGGTCATTCATGTCACCCTATTGGTGAGGATGAAGGAGAATGCAGAGGTCAATACACCAGCTCAGCCCCTGCTAACACGCCGGGTTGCACTCCAACTACAGCCTCATGTGACGTAAGCTAACATATGCTAATGCTACGTATATGTCCACCCTACTGGGATCTGACAGTGACACATTCAGCTTTGGGCAGCACCTTGTCTCCCTTTCTTCTACCGTGATTATAATGATAAGCTTCCAACATCTACTGTAGGTCTAATGTCACCCTCAGGATAGGGAAGCAAGGAAGAAAGACGGATATTAGCAGCTAGGAGAATCCCATGCCACTGCGTGTGCTGACTGGCACTTAAAGTAATGTTGAACTTTGGTAGTATCTTGGTTTGTGTAGCTTCATGACATGATATAACCCCCAAACTGTCAATTCTCTGTTGCTGCGTGGGAGGCAATTGGAGAATTGTGTTTTTTTCTCTTTCCATTCACTGCCATTATATCGCGAAAAAGGTCTAAAAATCACACTTCTAGCACATAAACAAATGCGAACAGAGCAGATTCTGACAATATATTAAAAAACGAGGCTCTCACTTTTTTCGCGTATTTACCATTATTGGCAAACATACTATTTTCTTTGTTCCATCGGCATAAGTTTCCTCCAACTGGATTTTGATGTTACACTTGTTCAAACTGAAAGCTTTAATAAACATAATGAAAACGATTCACTTAACCACAATTCAGCAACATGACTAGACTTTATATATTGTCAGAATCTGCTTTGTTCGCATTCATTTATGTGCTATAAGATAACAGAGAATCGCTGATTTTGGTGCTATATCATGTCCAGGAAGCTACACAACCCAAGGTACTACCAACGTTCAACATCACTTTAAGCTGTTTATAAAATTCACCTTCTTCCCATCCTGATCAGGATATCGTTCCATTTGGCCGTTCTCAATCTACTTCCCTATTATTTATGCTTTTATGTCTCTGGAAATCGAAATCACTCTGTCACAGGAATTGTTATTGCTATCTCTCCCTAATATTTGAACAGGATTAAACAAAAACTCTTACATCTACTCTGCTCCCTCAGCTTGGAACTCATTGAGAATAATTTAACATGAAAAAGATGGTCTCTCTTGGCGAGTTTAAACTGATTATGAAAGCTCTTGAGGCAGACTCAATAAGGAGCTGTCTATGCTTTGTTTAACCAAGGCTTATTTATGCTGGGCCTCTTGATCCTGCTGATCTGATATTGGACTACTGCCTTTTCAGCACTCATTCAATGACTTTTATATTTGTGCTTATCTTGATGTGATTTTAATTTTACTTTTTCTTGTTTACACTGCCGTGCGTTGTCTGCAGCGTTTATGTTTGTCATGATGCTGATGTCTTTGCCTGGTCTCTCTTGAAAAATACCTTTTGTAATCTCAAAGTTAGATTACTTTCATCATTGTGTGGACTATTGTTCCTACTCTGATCTGCACCTGAGTAATGCTATGCACAGGCAATCCAAAACGTATAAAATATACCTCATTTAATGGGTAATCCTCAAAAATCTATGTCCAAAATCACAAAACGGCATAGAATCAGGCAAGATAAAGCTCTCTGGATCGTATCTTTCCAGCCAAGAGAAGTAAAGCATAGTGTATGATGATTGGCATCCCGCTCTAATGAAACACTTTCTCTGCTACCTCCCAATGGATAGAATTTAGCGGAAGCAGACATTATTCTTGACAGTTTGGAGACTTCCAGCACTCACGCCACGCTGTGCCACACTGGATAAAATAACTCAACGTAACCACCGCCACCGCTAGCGTGTGTGTTTTTTTTTGACAGAAAGTTTTGTTACATTGAAAAATGGATATTAAGTCTATCAGCTGCATGAAAGGGAGAAAGCCTTACAGCGGCGGAGTGGGAATACGTACAGTGGCTTTCAGCTATTGTCTCACCTCAGCATGGCACTTACTTTGTGTGTGTACTTGCGAGTGTCTTTGGCATCCATCAGAGTGTGTGCATATAGGTCTGTGGCATTGCATGTGTGTGTGTGTATTTCTAGTTTTGTGTGTGTATGTTTCTGTTTTTTTTGTGCTTACGCATGTCTGTGTGTGTGTGGGTCTCTGTTTTGTGTGTGCAAGTGTGTTCCAGTGTCTCACTTTCTGGCTTAATGTGTGTGTGTGTGTGTGTGCATGAGCATAAGGGTTGTTTTTATAGGAAACAGTGCTCCTCCTGTGGGCACCATGCAGCCTGCCGCTGACAGAGCAGCTTTCACAACCCCGGAGTCACTCTCTTCTCACGCCAGTCTTCCTCCACTTTTCTTCTTTCAATCTCTTGCTCACTCTATAAATCCTTCACCGTGTATTTGTATTGTAAACCCCTGTTCTCCCAATTCCTTTGCTCACCTCAGAAATGAATCAGCACTTTCACCAGAGCCAACCAACCATCATGCACACGTGTACGCACGCACGGACCCACACACGCACACCACAAACATGCAAATACACAAAACACACACACACACAAGACAAAAACATACAACATACACACGATTACACATGGCTCACATGTGAATACACACAACTTAAACACACACAATATCGTCATAGCAAACACTGTGTGAAGCCAATTTGATGATGATCTCCAAGCGATTTAACAATAATGATCAATGATCTAGTTCACATTATCATATTGGTAACATACTTGATCTTTCTTTTGCCCTAACAAATTTATGGCAACTCAATCAAAACAGATGATAATTAGATCCTAAGGCATGAACCTCCATCCTAATTATGAACTAATAAATACGTTATCCATTGTAAACAACAATTTAACAACTTGTATTTTCCGAAATGTTTTCAGATTGGGCCTGAAAAGCATATTCTGATCGCAGTACGCCTGAAGAAAACACAGCAAGTGTAAGATATTGTGTCCTCATTATGACTAAATATCTCCCTGCTCTTATCTTACAAAGAGAAACTCTGAAGTGGTCTTCGGTGAAATAGAGCTGACTATTTCCAAGCGCCCGTGGGTTTTTCACTATCAAACGGATTCCAACTTCACCAGGAAAATTTATAGGGTCAGAGGGATAATTGAGAGCTGAGTGGTGGAATTTAATTGCCTCAATCCACAGTATACAATACACAGCACAAGGTTAATTTAAATGGTAGAGATGTAAAAGTGGAATATAGATGAGCTAACAGTTAGCTAACAAGGCCCTGGTAATTACAGGACAATGCTATACCTTATGTGAGGTTAAGAAATGAATGCTGATGAAAAAAGGCGGCCATTACATAAGTGTTCTTCATTAGAGAATACATAGAGTCATGATAGTGGCTATCCTTGGATGAAATAAACCTCATAAACTAATTTTATGACAGTCTCCTGAGAACCGAGTTGGTTTTGGTACTTACTTTCCTCATTCCCTCGAGGGTGTGATGGAATTTCTAGGGTTAACGATCCACAAATCTGAATGCACAACGCTGAAAAAATAACAATTACTTGGAAATACGATCTGGTGCATGACTTTTTGTTCTTTGCGCTCCGTCTGGCAAAACTTCTGGATCATATGAATGTGAAATAGAACAAAAGCTAACATGTTTTCTTCATCACAGTCCATATATATGATACAGTAACAGACCAAGAGGCTGCTTGCCTCCTGTCAAACCAAGGTAAAATTACCAGATGGGTGGGGTTTACTGTAGTATGACAGTTCTGACAGAATCAAAGTGAGTTGTTAATCACAGAAAGGTATACAAAATTGATTTTCATATACTTTCCTGCAGATTACTATATTTCCATTGCATTGTCCTTTGTGGTAAACCCTATCAATTGTGCACGTAAGTGGGATAAAAACAAACCCTAATATTCTTTTTTCCAAATACAACATATCCATCTAGCCCAGTTTATAGAGTGCAGGCAAAATGGTTCTGAACACTTCTTTACGTTATTTTACTGTGGAGGACATTGTGATGTGGAAGAACTGGGTCCATAAGCTTAAAACACCATTTAAAGACTGTGAGACTGTATAATAAGCGTGTATCTGGGTGTGCTTGTGCACATGCATGAGTCTGTCATCCAGCGATGAGTTGACCGGCATTTCCATTGTCCATTAGTAAGTCCTCCAGCAATTAATTGTCCCGCATTTCCATTGTCCAACAGTAAATCATCCAGCAATTAATCGACTAGTGCTTCCACTGTCCATTGGAATGTCCTCCAGCAATTCATTGAAAAGTATTTCCATTGCCTCATATGTCACCCAGAGATGAAGAAGTATTTCCATTGTCCACTAGTAAGGCTACCAGCGATCAATTCTCTAGTATTTCCATTATTATCTAGTAAGTCCTCCTGCGATTATGCCACCCAAAAATGTGACAAATTTGTCAAATAACACATAGTCCAGCAGTTAATCAAGTAGTATGCGAAATACTATGCCAACCAGCAATTAATTTACTAGTATTTACACTGTCCTTTGATATGTCCTCCAGGAATTAACTAGAATTTTCACGATCCAGGAATATGTCCTCCAGGAATTATTTTTATAGCATTTCCATTGTCCACTGAGTGATTAATCAACTAGTATTTCCGTCGTCCACTAGTTCGTCATCCACTATTTCGTCATCTAGCGATGAATGGCCTAGCATTTCAATTGTTGACTACTACATCATCCAACAAGTAATTAACTTTCCATCATTGAATAGAAGTTGCCCTGTATTTTAATGACTCCACTGTCCACTAGTAAGTCATCCAGAAATTGACCAGTATTTCCATTATTGGCTAGCAAGTCATCCAGTGATTGACTCGTATTTCCATCGTCCAATAGTAAGTCATCCAGCAATTAATCGGCCAGTATTCCCATTACTGAGTAATCCAGCGATTGATCAACTAGTATTTCCACTGTCCAAGAAAACGTCCTCCAGGAATTT
This sequence comes from Centroberyx gerrardi, assembly GCF_048128805.1. Lineage (NCBI taxonomy): Eukaryota > Metazoa > Chordata > Actinopteri > Beryciformes > Berycidae > Centroberyx > Centroberyx gerrardi. The sequence goes on along the minus strand of NC_135998.1, from coordinate 8,487,721 downwards.
ATTATCTAGTTTTTCCATTTCACACTAGTACATCACTCAGCAATTACTGATCTAGTATTTCCAGTTTCCATATAGTGATTGACTAGTGTTAACATTGTCCATTAGTATTTCTCCCAGTGATTAATTGACTAGTATTTCCATTGTTGAATAGCACATCATCCAGTAATTGTCAGATAGAGTATCAATCGGTGGTTAATTGACTGGTATTTCCATCGTCAAACAGTATGTCAACCAGCAATTAACTGATTATTTCCTTCCTTCCTTTCAATCCAGCAATGAATTGATAAGTATTTCCATTGTCCACTAGTGCGTCCTCCAGAGATGAATCAACTAGCAGCTCCTCTGTCCAACAGAACATGTCCCAGTGAGTAACTCATTAGTACTTCCTTTGTCCAATAGTACAGTGTCCCGCAAGTAATCCACTAGTATTTCCATTGTCCACTAGCAAGTCATCCAGAGATTAACTGACTAGTATTTCCATTGTCCACTGGTCCATCATCCAGCGAGTCATGGACCGGTATTTCCGGTATTGATTGACTGTTATTTCTCCTATTATTTTTCAACTATCAGTGATTTACTGATTCATATTTCCTTCAGAGTGTCACCCAGTGATTCATCAATTAGTACTTCCATTGTAAACCACATAAACTGAGATAAAGAGATGGGGGCTGATTGATCCCACTAACGGCAGAATGTAGTTGGGTTGTAGTTCTTTTGGAAGACCCTTTACTCTCAAGTGTTAAAGGAGGAGATGGCACTTACCTGTTTCTTGTGTCCCTCCTATGGAAAATCCAGTCTCCATCTGGCACTATGTTTTTTCCCATGTATTCATGTATTATGGTTTGGCCATGTTTATTCTCATGTGTCTGAGTCATGGAGTTATAGCGTTGGGATATATAAATATTTCTCAAAGCTTTATTTGTCATACATATTTATCCATTTATCTGTTTCTGCCCACCACATAATACATCTACCGTTTTCTATTAAAAAAACAAAAAACATTTATTACTCTACAAACACAAACAATTGGTATGTGTAGTCTCTAGAACAGGTGATCATGATGTAAACTGAAACTTTCACACTATTTGTTGTACCACATTTGTATAGCACTTTATGTATCAAAATCACTTTTGTCTGTGTGAATACTTTATTTTCAAAAGCGTGTGGGCTAAGATCAGTGTGCACACCCGTTATGAATAACAAAAACTGTTTTCTTCATCAGAAGCTGTATGAAATAGTCTCAGCCCAGGCTGCTGCTTGTCTATGAGTCGACCTACAGCCCAAAATATTATTTTCAAACTTTCAACCTGAGTACAAAATGGATGAAGTTCATTCACACACTTTCAGTGTCAGGTAAGTTCTCAGTCACAGTTAATTTACACCAAATTAAAAAAAATCCTTTCCTAAGAATTTCTAAGCTTTCTTGTATGGCCCTTTGTGGCGAACTCCATCCATCTGGCACCTCAGCAGGCTAAAACAAACCATAAAAAGTATTTCCAAATACTGTTTGACCCAGGTCTGCCTCCTGTCTCCTATCTTCTACCACACTTCCATCTAGACACTTTATAGACTGCTGCGAAATGTATGAACACTTCTTTTTGTTTTGTTTTTGTTTGTTTTTTTACTGCAGTGCACTGTATTGTGTGGGAGTACTGCATCCATAATTTTGTACTTAAAAAAAAAAAGTACAAGACTGTGTGTGTGTGTGTGTGTGTGTGTGTGTGTGTGTGTGCGTGTGCGCATGTGTGAAACATATTTTGTTTACTTCACTGTTAACAATGAGACCAACTTTCTGTGCAAAGCTACAAGTTGTACCAGGTGTGTTAGCGGAGGGAAAAATGAGCATTAGTCATAAGTGTTATTGCACTTCAAGGGTACGGCACAGTCCATGTGTCTGTCGACGGATAGTCTTGAGCGGCTGTAAGATCACACCGCCAGATGCAATCAAAGCCCCCGAGGCCTTATCTGAGGGTTTAAAATAAATGTGTGCCCCCCAAGGCATTTCAATTGCTGGGTCTGCCGGCTGCGAGCAGGGGGCTGTTCTCTGAAACTCAAACCCAGTGTTGTTGTTTCAGTCCCTTGGAGCTGCCACCTCCAAACCGGCTGGTCTCCTCTGTGGCCCCACACAGGGAACCCCAGCATTATCATACTACACACACTACCAGCCAAGAGTGTGGACACACCTGATTGGATGTGCTATGTTTTTCATTCTCTTAAAGCCATTTTGATCTAAAGGCTTATGCTTAAATGCTTGAAATTTGTTTTTTAGACAAATATAAATAGTGAAGTTGATGCCTATGTATGAATTTCTTTCAAAAGCCTTTGCCTTTCCATCAAGGCAAAGGGTGAATACTTTAAAGAATCTAAAATATAAGATAGTTTTGATTTGTTTAACACTTTTTTGGACACTGCATAATTCCATTTGTGTTATTTCACAGTTTTAATGTATTTACTGTTATTCTAAAATGTGAAAAATAGTAAAAATAAAGAAAAATGCGTCCAAACTTTTGACTGGTAGTGTAGACTTCAGCTGGATCACTGTCCTCTGACAACTTGAACAAAGTTAAGTAAAGATACTTATGTGAACATAAGTCTAAGTGCCGTTACTCTTCCTCTCACTACGTAGTGCTGGGGGAAAAAAAAGAGCAAAATGCTTCTAATTGCTACCTGGAGACAGCTTTGGCTAAAAAATCTTTTTCCCCATCCATTTGAGGGTTGATTGACGTTACAGGGAGCGTTAACTGCTCTCCTGAGGCCCTACACACGGCCCCATTGTGTGCCCATTAGGGCCATGCCACCATGATGTCATGCAGAGTGACTACATTGAGGTCCATCAAAGACCAGAGCAGGAGGAATGGAGCTTTATTACTCCCACACAGGAAGGGGCTGCAGTCCACTACTCTCTCTCTCTCTTGCTGCGGGCCCCCGCACAGCAGCGTGTTGTGTTTCAGTCTCCTAGCGACCCTCGCCTAAACAAGACGTACCCAAACCGGCGCATGACATCACCGCCGCCGCTCATTTATAACTTATTAAGAGCGTGTTCCATTTCTTGTAAAACATTTACACCTTTTTTGCATTAGTGTTTCCTCTGTGTTCAACTCCAGAAACACTCAGGCTTCAGATGTATTTTTAAGGCGTGTGAGAGACATTGGAGGCCTGTTGTTGGTTTGGGATTCTCAGGAAGGTTTCAGCGGGAGAGAGTGGGAAGCCAGAGGGGTTGACTGAGCCACAAAATGGAAAACGGAGTCGGCAGTGGCCGCGGGTTTCTGCCTGAGCAAATGATAAAGGACCCTTTCAGCAGAAACAACAGCCAGACAACCCTTGCCATTGTCATTGGAAGTGTAAAATGTGTTCCACCCCTGCGCGTAATCTCTTCCAGCTGCCTGGAACGTTGCGGTGTCTGTGATCGAGTGATGGCCTATATCGTCAGTGAGTTCAAGCCCACAGACACAACCACTGACTGGTCTAATCCTAATGGGCATGGCTGTGGCCTGGCACTGCCCCCCTGACCAGACGCCCTGGGAGATGTCTCTCCCCGTCTCTCCCCTCTCAGGACATTCCAGAAAAGAGAGGCGCTGGAGAAGACAGGCCTAATAACGGCGAAACCACTTAAAGAAAGACAAAGTATCCATTTCGCCTCGGAGAGGAATTCTCTCTGTCAAAATATATTGGCGGACGATATGTGTGGCCCGCATCGGAACAATGTAGACGCTATTCTAATCTGGAACAATATACGGCGCAAACAGCGGGATGCGCTGAATAAATGTCAGCCTGAACACAGTCGCAATAAACAGGGTGAAAAACAAAGTGCTGGGGCCGAGGCTGAAGCTCTGTGCACTAACTCCACTCCCACAGTGTGTCAGTGTGTCTGGGGACTGATCTTAGGAGGAGGGGGGGGTTGGGGAGTACTGTGACTGTTGCTTGAGATGTAAGAACTGGCTGATGATTAAGGACTGGCTCAGCCTTTACATGTGGTTTGGCGGCTGGAGGACACAAAGTTTCACTAAGAAAAGGAGTTTTGTTCAGCCTGTCCTCTCCTTTCATCCACGTTGTCCTCCAATTCTTTGATTTAGAGGATGTTTTTGTTACCTTTTTTTGTTGTCTTTTTTTTTTTCATGGAACCAATAATGTAGCAATTTAAGTGACACTGGCCTGTATGTGTATGTGTGTCTTTAAACTATCAGTCAAAAGTTTGGACACACCACATTTTTTTTACTATTTTTCACATTTTAGAATAATAGTAAAGACATCAAAACTATGAAATAACACAAACTGAATTATGCAGTGACGAAAAAAGCGTTAAACAATTCAATATATTTTAGATTCTTTAAAGTAGCCGCCCTTTGCCTTGATGGAAAGGCAAAGGCTTTGGAAAGAAATTCATACATAGGCATCAGCTTCACTATTTATATTTGTCTAAAAAAACAAATTTCAAGCATTTAAGCATAAGCCTTTAGATCAAAATGGCTTTAAGAGGATGAAAAACATTCAATCAGGAGTGTCCAACCTTTTGACTGGTAGTGTATGTGTACGGGAATTTACAGTGTCTGTGTGTATGTGCGCGTGCGTGTGTGTATGCGTGTACAGTGTAGGGGTGTGTGTGTGTGGTCGGCATAGGCGGGGGTCTTGTCCCGGACTCTGGGAGGTTAAATAGGGGAAGGGCCCGAGCCGTGACCTCGTTCCGGCCAACTGCTCATGAAAACAGCAAGTCAGCCGAGTGTTAAGAGCAAGTGGCATCTGCCGTCTGACTCAAATCACGTTCCATCAGAGGAGCCGCGCCTCATGACCACAGGGACCTGCCACCATCTTTAACCCTTGAGCCACACTCGCACTCTAACTGCCGTTCTCCACCCTCACCAGCCAGAACAGTCATCAGCCACCAGCCTCGGTTTCGTAAACTACCACCCTTAACAGATAAAATCCTCAAAAATGGGTGCCAACCAGGGTGAGAAATCAACTTTTTTTTCAGATTTTTAGGGGCTTTTTATTTTAGCAGACTATGACATAATACATTTGCATGGCATATCGGTAAATAGACACTTAATTTGTACCATTAAGATTTAATTTCTTTCCCACAGCTGGAAACAGAAGAGGATGGTGCCGTTTTCCCCTCTTTGTCCCCAATAAGTCCATCTTCCACCCCTCCACTGTTGAGTTTTTTTAACAATATTGGTTGTTTTGTTTTTTGTTGACGCAGTGGTTTGTGTGGAGTCAGCATTTTCTTCTACTGCTGTCCAACATTTTCTCTGCTGCTCCGGGCTACTGTTTTCTGATCAAAACCGTTTCATTTTTCTTTCTCTCCCCGAATGCACTGGAAAGAAATTCCCGTTTCATTCTCGGCTCCCATGAATGCCCTACAGTGCCCAATGGGGGGACAGTAGTTGCATTCATGCGTGAATATTTGACAACTCAACGAATAAAATATGAACAGAGTGAAATGCAAAAAAAAAAAGGGTACTCCTAATTATCAGGGGATTTTTTGCCCTTTCACTTGTAATTTCACGGGCATTTTGTGAAATTTCTGCGGCATTTTTTCCATGAGCCTCTGTTCATTTCTGACCCTGGTACCAGAAAAATAAAAATCTAGCACTCTTACTGGCCATAAACCAGCCATGACCCATAATACATAGATACATCACTACATACAGTAGCTACAACTCAAGCTCTTCTTTCACTAATGACTTTATTTACCACACCTTTTACCACATTAACCAGTCAGTGGCAACCGTATGGTCTTCCCTAATTAGTAGGCGATGTCTGTCACCATCAATAGAAAGCCACTAAACAGCCCCACCTGCTCTTTACACAGCTGTTTTATTAAAGCTGGTAGGGTGGGCACAGAGAGACAGTTGAAAATACGACAAAACAAAATCTCCACACCTACATGTTACTCATCATCATATGCATCATATACTGTATATATGTGCTATACTTGTCAAATCAAAAACATGTTAAAACTTAAACTTAGTCCTCAGCGTTCATAAATCACTAAAAATCCCATCTCATGCATTCTTTCAAACTGACACAGACCAAGCTGAATCAACAGTAACCGTTGCTACCTAAACATTCAACCTGCATATAAAGTATGCAGCTCCGGGATGGAGACGGCACAGCGCAGATGAAAGTGTTGGAATTAAAAAGCGAAGAGAATCAAGGGGGGGGGGGGGGTGTTAGAAGGGAAGGGGGCTTTCTAGCAATGAAAGATTCTGGCCGCTTTCTGAAAGTGCCCTTAATCCACACTTAACTCCATTACATGTGGGACACTTTCGCTCAGAACGCCGCGATAAGCCCAACAATAGCTAGGAAAGCCCGTCCCAAATAGCATCACGTTGCCGACGCCCTTTAACATAATTATTAACAAACACAAAAAAAAGGGCTGTTACTGCATATTGGGGGAAACGTTTTCAATTTTAGATATGGCTGCAGACGGAAACTGGGCCACTGCAGGCTTTGATGTCTTAATTGTGATTTTTCTTTTTTTTTTTTTTTCAATGCCAAAGAAACTGGGGCTTATTGATGGAACAAAAACGATGGGAGAGAGAAAAGAAAAGAGAGAGGAAAGGGAGATTGTGTGCGAGAAAGAGAGAGACAAGAAATAAATGTGCATACAAGAAAGGGAAAAGAGGAGTGAGACAGATAGCAAAGGACAGAGAGAGGGAAGTAGGATGAGGGGAGAGAGAAGAAAGCGGGATACGGTTGGAGAGAGTGACAAATACGCCGGGGATATAGAAGAATGAATGACAGAGCTGAAGTGCTATGAAATCCTACTTGAATAGGCATTGATTAACTATGGCAAGGGGTCAAAGCTGGGCCTCTGTCTGATGTCTGACGGGGCCTGGCTTAGGGCAATCAAGTGTGTGTGTGTGTGTGTGTGCGTGTGTCTAAGTATGAGTGAGTGTTATTTGGATTTCCGAGATATGTGAATACAGTTTGCAAGACATGACACGCAAGTGTTTGCCTAGTTGGCCTAATTTTATTTGTGTGTGTGTGCATGTGCATCTGTGTGTGTGCATGTGCCTCCGTTTGTGTGTGCATGTGTGTGTGTGTGCACGTGTAGATGTGTGCATGTTCAAGAGTGTCTCAGAAATCAGCAAATCTGGGATATGTGAATACGTGTATGTGTTGTTTTGTGTGTTTGTGTGAGGTCCATATCTGTGTATCAGACCTAGGTCAAATAATTATTTGAAATACTTTTCAAAGTTTGTTTTAGTCAACCTGAAGTGCCAGGTGGGTGGGGTTTGCCTTTTAGTACAATTCTGTTTGTAGGTAGGCAAGTTATCATTCACACAACAGTATTTTTGTAGCTGTCAGACAACATTCTCTGATTGGATGAATTTGGTCCGGTGCTAAATATCATTACATGTGACACACTCCACCCATCTGGCCCTTTAAGCAGGGCAAAACAAATGCTTTAAAACAAGAAAAAGTATTTGCAACTACTATTTGACCCAGGTCTGCTGTGTATACGTAAACCATACAATATGAAAGAATTCCTTACCTACAATGTTTTTTACTCTATATACTTGTATGACACTATTGAAGGGGTGTATAACTTGAAGAGACAGTATGTTAATATATTTGTGAGTGTGCATGCTTGTGTACCCATATGTATGGAGTGCCTGTATATGCATGTGTGCTTACTGTATGTCTATGTGTACACTCCAAAGATTGTGTGTGTGTGTGGGTCTGTGTGTACCTGTATGTTTACATCAGTGTGTGTGTCTCTGAGTCTGTGACGGGCCTCACCTGGGGGCTGACGCTGGGGCCGTAGCCCATGCCGGGCGAGGTCATGGAGTGGGGGCCCATGGGTGAGCTGATGACGGAGAAGGGCGAGCCCAGGCCATTCATGGGCGAACTCAGTGTGCTGATGGGAGAGTGCAGAGAGCCAGAGGGCCCCATGGAGGTCGGGCTCAGCAGGGACGGGTGCATGCCCCGGTGGGACGTGGGTGAGCCCAGCGGTGAGGTCACCTGTCCCGATGAGTCTGGGAGAAGAACGAAAGGAGAGAGAACAGAGAAAGTTAGTCCTGCGCAGCTCAGTGTGGTTGATTGGTAATTGCTGACATTTTATTCACTGTTGTCGTTATCATAAACCATAAAAGATTTTGTCAACACGATGTGGTTTTGGATACTAACTTGGCTCCACTGAAACTCAAATTGCTTTAACAAATCACAGTGAAGTGGGGAAGACACTTTCCTACACATATGCAGCTAAATATGGCAGAAATGAAAACACTACTATAGGACTTTAAAATCTTTGCGATCAAAAAATGAGTCTGATCAACCCTGAAGCACCTTAAAACTTTGTGATTGCAACATAACACTGTTGAAAATTGTGTCTGTCATTCTCTGACTTTTTCTAAAAAAAGCTGTTTGCTGGACTGAAAACGCATTGGCCACACATGTTAAAATGAAGAATAGGACTGCTTCTTCCAGTAAGCGATGGGATATCACTGGCATGCTGACAGCTTCCCCCCCTCTTGCGTTACGATTGTCATGAGTCTAATTGAATTTACGGCCCCATCATAATTGTCGTCATCGTTATATATCAACCGCTCCAAAGTGATGAGATGAGTCATTTGCTGGCCTGACACTGTCCTCGTTAGGCGATTAAAACCGCTTTTGCCGTAAAGACAATTCAAACACCCACATTCTCTTCATACCTTCCTTCAATAATTTCACTTATTCATTCCACCACCGGTCACAGAGGAGCAAGATATCGCTGTTGTCATGTCGAAACCTCGTAACTAAACGATTTTCATGTTTTAAAGTCCCCATGAAATGAACTCCTGGGAAACACAGTATCTTTCATGGTGACCTCATGCTGCACTAGTAGGCGTAAATGTAAATTTCTAACCAATAAAACCATCAGATTTTTGAACAATCCCGCCCCTCCGCACCCCCCCCATCAAATAAAACTCCCTTTCTCTCCCTGACTCATAATCCATTGGTTTAGACTTTTGAATGATCCCTCACTGTGTTATGTCCCGCCCCAACATCCTGTTTCAACAGGCAATGCATCAAATCAAGGAAGTTAAGACGCCGCTTCATGGGTTCTTTAACTTGAATTGAAGGATTACATGCTTCCTGTACGGGTTGAGAAAATTCTACAACCCTTGGGCTGTTGAAACTTTCTCAAAACCCCACTGGATAAACTCAAAAAATACATGGTGATCAAGCTAAAAAAAAAAAAAAGGCTGTATTTCTTATTTGCTGAGAAGCTGATATTTTGGAGATACAAGGTTTTCACCCGACAGCGACAACGTGTACAGCCTGAGTCTCTGTTGGCCTGCTGGATCCCTCCAAAACCTACCTAAAGCTCACACACGAGCGCCTCCTTGTTTGCAGAGAGCAGACAGGCTGTAGGCTGTATACATCCCTGACCCAACCTCCCGCCATGACCGCTGAACCGTATACTGTATAGCAGATCTCTCTCTCATTTTCTTACTTGCTTGCTCTCTCTCACACACACACACACACACACACACACACACACGCTACCTCTCTTACTGCAGAGTTTCCCCACTTTACAGGTGCTGTACCCTGGGGATCTATGAGGACAGGATGTATATAGTGTACTGGGGGGGTTGGTGACTGGGGTATAGTGACCCCAGGGGAATTCAGAATGTGACCTTGTACCACAGCTGAGGAGAAATCTACAGCAATATTGAAGGGAGAGAGACATAAGGTCATGTGTGTTGTCTTTGTGTGCGGGCTTAACACGCAGAAAAATAAAGGTGCAAACTGGAACCGATATTAGTTCTTTGGAGTGATGTCATAGAAGAACCATTTCTGGTTCCACAAAGAAGCTTCAAAGAACCATATCTGCACTCCTTTGCTTAAACACCTGCATTGTGTTTTTGTTGAATTGCCCTTGTATAGGCTCAATATGTATCGGTTATTTTCCAAATTTATGCCATCACCCACTATCCAATAACTAAGAATTAAGAAGCTTTTAATATCCCAAAGAACCATATTTGAAGAACTATCCACTAAATAAAGTGGTTCTTTAGTAGGTGATGGTTCTTTAAAAGAACTAGTTAAGAACCATTATTTTTCTGGGTGTGCA